>NW_026512365.1:0-72500 GCF_027579735.1 Bombina bombina
CTTCAAATGAGTAGTAGATCTTGTTCTTACAAATTTTAACCCCTTAAGGACCAAGGACATACGCCATACGTCCTCAAAAAAAAGTCACTTAACGACTGAGGACGTATGGCGTACATCCTTGGTATTGGAAAGCGGTGGAAGCGATCCTGCTCACTTCCAGCCGCTTTCCGGTTATTGCAGTGATGCCTCGAGATCGAGGCATCCTGCAATAACCTTGCATGGCCATCCGATGCAGAGAGAGCCACTCTGTGGCCCTCTCTGCACCGGACATTGATGGCCGGTATCGTTGGTGGGTGGGACCCGGTCTGGGAGGCGGGTGGCGGCCATCGATGGGCCTTGTGACGTGGAGGGGGGCGGGATCGTGGGCGGGGGTTGCCGGGGGCGAGCGCAGTGTGGCGCGTGCATGGGGTGGGAGCGGGTGGGAACGGCTACACTACAGAAAATGTGTAAAATAAAAGTGGAACAAATATATTATAAAATTGAAAATATAAATCATCAAAGCGATCTGGGAGGTGGTCGGGGGTTGGTGTTTGTGGGGGGTAAGCTACACTACAGAAAAAAAAAAATTACATGAAAAAAACAAACATTTTTTTTGTAAACTGGGTACTGGCAGACAGCTGCCAGTACCCAAGATGGCTACCAATAAGGTAGAGGGGGAGGGTTAGAGAGCTGTTTAGGGAGGATCAGGGAGTTTGGGGGCTAAGGGGGGGTCCTACACAGAAGCATATGTAAATATGCTTAAAAAAAAAATATAAAACAAAAAAGATACCTTTTATATTAGTACTGGCAGACTTTCTGCCAGTACTTAAGATGGCGGGGACAATTGTGTGGTGAGGGAGGGAAGAGAGCTCTTTGGGTGGGATCAGGGGGTCTGATGTGTCAGGTGGGAGGCTGATCTCTACACTAAAATTAACCCTGCAAGCCCCCTACACGCTACTTAATTAACCCCTTCACTGCTGGGCATAATTCACGTGTGGTGCGCAGTGGCATTTAGCGGCCTTCTAATCATCAAAAAGCAACGCCAATGCCATATATGTCTGCTATTTCTGAACAAAGGAGATCCCAGAGAAGCATTTACAACCATTTGTGCCATAATTACACAAGCAGTTTGTAAATAATTTCAGTGAGAAACCTATAGTTTGTGAAAAAGTTTGTGACAAAGTGAACGTTTTTTTTTATTTGATCGCATTTGGCGGTGAAATAGTGGCATGAAATATACCAAAATGGGCCTATATCAAAAACTGCACATTTTGTTAATGGAAGTAAATTTAAAATCATGAAAGTTTAATTTTGACTTGAGTATATCTTTAAACTTAAACTTTAGAAAAAGAAAACATATGCAGAGATTGTTTTTTTGTGTTTTTTTTTAATCTACCATCAAAATATATCTTTCTATGATTCAATATAAGTTATTTATCCATAGCAACAACAAACCAGATTACAAGTGGAGCACAATTAAAAAGCGCAGGTTGCATTATATTGCTCTCGTCCTTGTGCAAAGAATAACGCGCACTCTAGTAGAGATGTGCATTAGTTTTCTTACAAATGCACATTAGTAATTAATATACGGATATTTTATTTATTTTAATTAAGTGATTATTCAAATGAATGCACAGACTAATTTAAAGAATAATGAATATAAAATAACAAAATTTATTAAAATATATTTGTTATCCTTTAAATTAGGTTTAAGATAAATACTTACCTATAGCGTGGTGGGGAGCCGTGCTAATCTGATGCTTCTTCACAGAGTCTAGGGGTCACGCTATTTGAAGGATTAGTATGGTTGGATCCAGTGGCGTCACTAGGGTTGGTGTCACCCGGTGCGGTAAGTTATGGTGTCACCCCCCCCCCCAGAAAGCAGACACACACAAAAACACAGGCAAACACACATACAAACACTCAGACACACTTAAAAACATACTCAGATGCACACACAAACACTCGGAAACACACTCAGACACACACACAAAAACACACACACAAAAACACTGAGACACACACACACACAAAAACACTGAGACACACACACACACACAAACACTGAGACACACACACACACACAAAAACACTCAGACACACACACACACAAACTCAGACACACACATACAAAATATGTAAACTGCACTGCATTAATTATAAAGCTCATGCCTAGAGCTGCTCCCTGGCTCAGCAGAACATCAAATGAAAGATAAACAGAGCACTCTAAAAATAAATCACTAAAGAAAAGGTTTAGGTGCAAACTATGAAAATTCTGCTCTCTGACTCTGTTGCCCTGGGCCGCGTGCCTACCGCTTCTTATGGCCAATCACCTCTGCACTCTGCCCACCCCCAGACCCCCGCCCGCCCTCCTACCTGTTCAGTGTGCACTTAGTGTACCGTAACCATAATGGTCTGGTGGGCATCATACGTGGCTCCTTCACTTTAAAGACAGTGTCAAACAGTCATGCGGTCAGGTGCCAGGTATCCCCCTCATGATTTGCCAGTTCCCGTTTAGAGAGACTGCACAGCAGTGAATGACTCCACTGCTCCACACGTCACTGAGCAGTGAGCACAGATAGCAGGCAGGTTTAGGCTAGCAGCGCAACTTTGCAAGCCCCACGGCATGCCCACAACATTCATAGCGAAATTGGGCAGGGGAGAAGCAAAGTACAAACAAGCAAAAGCAGCCGGGAAAACTATTTGTTGAAATTGCAGCACTGGCTCAAGGGGCAAAAAAATTGTGTGTCTACATCTTCCCCAGTCCCACCAATGTTCACAAATGCCAGCCCCTCCAATAAAAATAAATCTATGCATCTCAACATTGTATTTCTTTGAATTTCAATAAAATTTTAAAAAAAAATAAAAAAAAAAAATTTTTTTTTTTTGTTTTTTTTTGGTGTCACCCCCTGGTGGGTGTCACCCGGGTGCGGCCCGCCCCCCCCCCTAGTGACGCCACTGGTTGGATCACTTCTTTAGCGCAGGGGGAAGAATGGTGTTAAACACAAAGTAGAAGTACCGCTCAGGATTCGCATCACTACTGGTCCAGAACAGTAACTTCAGCTGATCCAATAACAATTACACAATTAGGTTGTGCAACCATCGCATTAAGTCCGCTGCAGTTTACGCTCGTGACTAGCAGTGCTCTGTGGTTCCCAAGCGGTATTGCATGTGGTCAAACACACAGAGGTGTCAGGGTTGCTAGTCTTAAAATAACACACTCTAACAAATTAGAGCATTTATTTATTTTTACTATAAGGGCCCTTTAAGTTTCATTGATATAATATAGCACAGAACTAAATGAAGAACTCCATTACTTGAACAGATTTTTTGGGATCCATCGGCCTAGTGCTCAAGTGATATCTACTGTGAAATTTACTGTGCACTTTCATTCATTCTGAAACTGTTTCTTTAAAATTGTCATTTTTTTTGCACCACGCCCCTTTAAATGATTCCAAAACATTTACTTTGCAATACAGCACTTAATTGCTGATATATTCTGTGAGGTGAATACCCTTTTAATGCATTTGTAACTATAATGCACATTATGATACTACAAACAGTGCTCTCTCTTTATAATTGGGATCATATCTTTTCCTTTTTGTTTATTAAGCAGAACATTTTTAATTGCTGTGCAACAACCGCAAAACTTTTAGACCTCTTCAAACAAGGTGACAGAAATATGCTGAGTAAGTCAGAAAGCAATTATTGCTCTTAGAACCTCTGTGTACTTGTAGCGTAGCGACGGAATGAACTTGTCGACAATGATTTTCCTTATTCTCTGTATCAGAGCATATGTTTATCGGAGAGCATCTGTGTCTGAATGGCAGGAAAAAATCATCTTTCTGCAACTTTCATAGTAAGATTTTGACATTCAGTTGCAGGTTATTAATAGTGAGCTGCACATTCGCTTTGTGATAAAAAATGAACAAAATGTGAAAGCATCATCTACTATATATGAATCTAGACACTTGTCCTTTAAAGAAATAGTCTGATTGATCACTTCAGGGGCGAAACTACAGGGGGTTCAGAGGTCGCAGGTGGGGGCCCAGCTTTATATATTTTTTTTAATAAAAAATGTTAACCTACCACTGCCTGCACTGATATCATGTGACATGACTACAGGGGTTAGTGTTTCTGTTATACCCATTGGTGTTTATGTGTGTGTGTATGGTGTATGTGTGTGTATGTATGTGACTGTGTGTGTATTTATGCATGTATGTGTGTTTGTGTATGTTTGTGGAACCAGCAAATTACAGACCTTGTTACTACAGCATGGGGGGGGGCATGGGGTAAACAGTGTCACTATACAGTACCACTATATACAGTATGGGGGGTGGACCATGTCACTGACTACTATGGTCACTTTATAAAGTACTGGGCGGGTAGGGTAAGGCCAGCCATCTCACCGGCAGATTACACTAACTTACTATATACAATACTGGGGGGTTAAATAGTGTCACTATATATATACACAGTAATAGGGGGGGTAAACAGTGTCACTATACAGTACCACTATATACAGTATGGGGGGTGGACCATGTCACTGACTACTATGGTCACTTTATAAAGTACTGGGCGGGTAGGGTAAGGCCAGCCATCTCACCGGCAGATTACACTAACTTACTATATATAGTACTGGGGGGTTAAATAGTGTCACTATATATATACACAGTAATAGGGGGTCAGACCATCTCACAGACTGTGGGCACAGGGTACCTCCTTTGGCAGACATGTAATCTGATTCACATTTTTTTCTGTGTTAAATGTAAAAAAAAAAAAAAGTATTACATTCACCTTTTTTTGGAGGGGGGGGGGGGTGGGGGGGCCCCTTCTTGCACCTGGGCCCTGTGGTTTCTAGTTACGCCTCTGGATCACTTCTTATATGTGCTTCATTTATATTGGTTATTCTACACAAACTAAACAAATCTAAATGCTCTAAATGACAATGAAACAAGAGTTAAATTAAAGGGGCATAATACCCATGTGCTAAACAGCCATTTAGCATCATCAGGGCTGATGTCTCACTTTGTTTTAGTACGATCTAATGAGATTTCACTGAAATCTTGTGCGACTTCATACTAAATAGGGAAATAACATGACTGTACCTACATATTCCAGATGCACACTCCCATGCAAGTTCCAGAAATATATTGATTTTAATTTTTCTAATTTGAATATTAAAAAGTTACATTCAAATTATGCATTCTTCGAATTAGAAACATTTGAATCGAATATTAAATTTAAAGATAGCATTATTATTATTACATTAAACAAATGTTAGAATGTTGTACAAACGTGTTAAAAAAAAAATTTATTTTTCGAATGTTGGGAAACATTTGCCCATCCCTAGTGGCCGCATGCTCTTTATTACTCCCCTGGCTATTTTTATGTTATGCAAAACCTCCTGTTTTGCATTATCTGTGCATGATACAACTGTGAAAAAATTGGTCTGAGAATGTTCACCATTTCTGTCGCAGGATGTAAAAATACAAGATGGCGGCACCCAGTATGAAAATGCTGAAATTCTCAGACAGGCACCTTAAAGGGCTAAGAGTTTGGAGGGGGCAGTCATTTTATTCTTGGAACCAGGTAACACAATGTCTTAAAGGTACATAATACTCATATGCTAAATCACTTGAAAGTGATGCAGCATAAATGTAAAAAGCTGTCAGAAAAATATCACCTAAGCATCTCAATTTTAAAAAAGTTAGATATTTTACCTCTAAATTTCTAAAAGGGACATATATACTAAATAAATGCTAGAAAGAATGGTGCATTCAAAGAAAAGATTAGTCTGTAAATAACTGTATTTTTTTTAAAGTTTCACTAGATGTTTAAATATTGACAAACTTAGTATAAAGTTTTAGTGTCTATATAAAACAATGGGAGCTGCCATGTTATAACTTAGGTTACCTTCTCTGACGTGACCAATTAGGGGCAGTTATAAACAGGTCACTAGAGTGTGCAGCCAATGGATGTGTTCTGCACTTCCATTACTAACAGGAACTAAAAAGCTCACAATTTCAGAATGGAATTACAGGAAAATCGGACAAAATTAAAATGAAAGTATATTGTATATATAATTTTTTTTTATATATATAAATAAACGATTTATAATTTTATATTACCATCTCAAAGTGTTTAATCTCCCTTTAAGGTTACCAGAGTAAGTACTCTTTAAACATTTATACTTCAACTGCTATCCAGCTGCAATTTGAAAAAAAAAAAATAGAAAGAAAAAAAAAATCAGCATCAGCAGTGCTGAGGTCATGCTTTGCTTTGCTGTGATCTCATGAGATTTCAGTGAAATCTTGTGAGATTTCCTAGTAAATTTTATTAAACTGGATAGGAAAATAACATGACTGTGTATGCACATGTCAGATGCTGCTTAAAGTCACTTTACAGTGGGGTGGGAATACTTGGGAAATGTTGAGGTAAAATATCTTTCTTTTTTACATAGAGATGTTCAGGTGATATTTTCTAGTCAGCTTTTTACAGCTATGCTGCATCACTTTCAAATGCTTCAACATTTGGGTATCATGTCCCTTTAAGCTGGCCTTGTCCTTATAAGTGATATTGGTTGCTCATTACTCTGGGAAAAGTGCCTGGCATCATGCGGTAGAAATAATTATGGATGTGGATACAAATGATGTAAGAAAAAATATTAAGAATGAGATTAATCAAGTGTACAGCTCTGAGCAAGTGCTTCATAAACATTCCGCTACTTCAGTGATACAAATGAATCATTTTTTTTTCTCTGAAGTATGTTTGTCATTTGTCATAACTAATTTTAAGCCCTGAACAGGCTTTCATGAAAAGCCAGCGAGTTGTTTAAAAATAAAGCCCTATTCAGCAAAATTTTCTCTGCTGCTTCCTAAAGACAATTACATTTTTATTTATAAACCACCAAATTATCCAAGCGCTGAGTTCAAGAAAAATACAAAAAATAAATAAATAAATAAATAAATAAATAAATAAATAAAATACTGGGTACAGAATTGCAAGAATAGGCAAAGTCTGTTTCAAATTAGGAAGAATTATATATATGGTATACAAATATTTTGCACAAGTGGTGGATCTAGGTTCAGATATCAATGTCACTAACCCATCATCCTATGCCCTAATATATTAGGTCTAAACAAAGCACTTAATTAAAATAAAATAAGAATACTGGAAATTTGCACATCTAATACAGAACTAACCCAGGCTGTGTTTTGTAGGATTGTCAGATCTCTATCAATGTATTTTACCGCTTATTAAGAAGTCTTTACCCAGTCATAAATACTATTTCCTGCCATGTAGTTCTTCAGGTATGTGCGCGCTACCTACCTAGGAATCTCTTCAACAAAGAATAGACTGGGAACAAAGTAAATTTGATAATAGAAGTAATTAGTAAGAAGAAAGAGTTGGAAACTCTTTTAAAATTGTATTTTCTATCTGAATAATGAAAGCAAAACTTTGGGTTTGGCGTACCTTTAGTTAACATGGGCCAGACATTTTTCACAAGCTAAATTACTCTGTGGCACCTTGTTAAACTTTAGTAGAATAACAAAATATTATCTTATAGGCTTTAAATGAATCTGCATGCCACTTGCGATAAGATAATTACATAAAAATATAATCATATTCATTTAAATATTTAGTTTGTGGTTTGTAATCATGCCCATAATTATAGACTGTTACTTTAAAAGATAAGCATGAGAACACACATAAAATACTATACAAAAATCAGAATGCTAAAGGAAATTGAAAGTCAGTATTAAACTTCATGATTAAAGGGACACTGAACCCAAATTTTTTCTTTTGTGATTCAGATAGAGCATGCGATTTTAAGCAACATTCTAATTTACTCCTATTATCATTTTTTCTTCATTCTCTTGCTATCTTTATTTGAAAAAGAAGGCATCTAAGCTTTTTTTTGTTTGTTTCAGAACTCTGGACAGCACTTGTTTATTGGTGGATGAATTTATCCACCAATCAGCAAGAACAACCCAGGTTGTTCACCAAAATTGGGCCGGCATCTAAACTTACATTCTTGCATTTCAAATAAAGATACCAAAAGAAAAAAGAAAATTTGATAATAGGAGTAAATTAGAAAGTTGCTAAAAATTGCATGCTCTATCTCAATCACGAATGAAAAAATTTGGGTTCAGTGTCCCTTTAAGAACATTAAATTTCAAGAGACTGACCAGTTTTTTTTTTTTTTTTGTTATGAACTTTATTTCCCTTTACATTCTCTTGGCCTCAGTTGTTGAAAATCATATTTAGGTAGACTCAGGAGCAGCAATGCCCTACAGAGATTGGTGGCTGCACATATATGCCTCTTGTCATTGGCTCAGTATATGTGTCCAGCTATCTCCCAGTAGCGCATTACTTCTCTAAAGCTCACTAGAGCATCTTTTTGCACTTTTGTTGCACCTTTAAAAGCACTATGTGCCACATTCATGACACTAGAATGACAAGGGTCATACATAACTTATCTCCTTTTTTACTCTTAAATGGATTTGAAACCCCCCCCCCAAAAAAAATTGTACCATTTTAAAAAAAAGTTTTACATTTACTATTATCAAATTTGCTTTGTTCTAATGAAATTCTGTGTGGAAGAGATACCTAGTTAGGTATCTGGAAAACTACATGGCAGGAAATAGTGCTGATATCTAGTGCTCTTGCAATTGATAACATTCTTACAGATATTGGCCAGCTCCTAAGCATATGTCCCTGCTTTTTAACAAACGATACCAAGAGGAAAAAAATCTATAAAAGTAAATAAGAAAGTTATTTTAAATTGCATGCTCTATGGTTTTATATCGCTTTAAAAACAAACAGAAACTAATTTCAGCATAGATTTCTAAATGTAGAAAGGAAAACAATGTTAATGGCTAAATAGGAATTCTGGCAATCTGCTCCTTCCAATATAATTACAAAAAGAATTCACTAAACACATTGTTTGTGTATTAACCTGCTCATTTTATCAAGCACTTTATGAAATAACCGGGTAAGATACTGAAATAGTTTCTAAGGCAAAGGTTGAGTTTCAATGTGCCGTGGGATTTCTAGGATTCCTGCATACATGAATACAATATATCTAATTTCATCTGAGGTACAATCACCTAAAGTCAAGTAAGCTAAAGAGTCTATTTATACAGAATTTAGAATGTACTTTTAATATTTATTTGCCATTTCATTTGACCCTCACCAACTGCTATATTACTAGCTTACAGGAAATTATAAAATTGCTTAAAAAGCACATTACTTGGACTTATAATTAAATGCGTTTCTTGAAAATTTGACTTGTTTAACAATCAAGGGATAGTTATACTTCTATAAACGACGCTTGCAGGGTCATTAAAATCTCCGTAACAGTTTCCCAAAAAATCAAATTAAAATATTGATATAGTTTATTAAAATTTGGTTCCATATATTTCTCAGCTATGACATTTATTTTTTCAACAAGTATATGAAAACCATACAGACCAATTCCCAAAAATGGAAAAGACTTGCTGAGGTTCACACCTCCTGAGTAGCTTAATTCAGCTCAAATGTAAAAAAAGAGAAAAAAAAGAAAGACAACCTCATCAACTTGGCTTCATACTGGCAATCACGCTAAAGTCCAACATGTTGAGTTGATGTTTAGATAAAAAAAATAAAAAAAATCTTACCATACCTCTAGAACGCTGTCGTTAACCCTTCATTTATGTATATTAGCCTGTCAAGACAAAGATGGTTCTAAACTGGGAGACAAAATTAACGCAACAAAAACAGCCATTTGATTATTTAACAATTACACTTATTTCTTAAACCCTTTTTTCGAATATGTTTTCTAAGTGTCATGGTTGCTATTTTATCTTTCCACATTTGTAGCGGTTCTTGTTTGCTGTGCGAGATATCATGTATTGGGTCACTTAAAGGGACAGCTTACTCAAAATTAAACGTTCATGATTCAGATAGGGCATGTAATTTTAAACAACTTTCCAATTTACTTTTATAATCAAATTAAAATTCCGCCTCTTATCTCAGTGCATTTTTTTACTTTTTTTAAAGCTAGACAGTGGTTCCAGTATGTGTGCCATATAGATAACATCAGCAATGGGCATGGGTAATAAAGGGATTATCTATCTTTTTAAATAATAGAAATTCAGGAGTAGACTGTCCCTTTAATAAAACTTTATATGTTAATTCCAGGAACACCAACTGGTGATCAGATAGAAATAGGGTGACCATATTGCCGCTTTAAAAGGGACACATATGAAAAATACCTATGTCAGGGTTCTTATACAAAACATTTCATTAAACAGCCCTGAAAACAGCTCTGGCATATGTATTTTTCATGTGTCCCTTTTTAAAGCGGCAATATGGTCAGCCTAGCTAGAAAACATATGTGAGCCTCAATGAATTTTGAACATTGTCTCACCTGAACAACAAGATCCCTTGGCAGCATCTATCAATTTAACTGACTGGTTTTCAAACCTGCCCTCAGGCCTCCCCAACAGGTCAGGTTTGAAAACCAGTGGTCTTACCTAATGTCAGGGTTTTATTTGACCAATTAGTTAAACGTATCAAAGATGCGTAAGAGATAAGGTCTATTGGATTAACTGTGCATTATTTATAAAAAGACTTTCAGCACCTTATGTCAGGTTACCTTTAATTACGTGTAAACAAATTTTCTACCAACCAGGTGCTTTGTAACTACTCTATAGCGAGACTGTGTCATTTGTGTGTTGCAGATGAGCTGCCCTGTATGCAATTTTAAGTAATCCTCCTGAAAGAGAAAACTGCTGATCTGACAGCGCCCAACACAGCGGAAAAGTGCTGACTGTTGTATGTCCAAACTGTGTTACTGTGGCTACAAATGGAAAACAAATTGCTTGATCATTGTAGTTGGTGTAAACAACATTTCCAGCAAGCACATTAGGACCTATGTCCTGTTAACTACAAATGATTCCTTACGGCAGCTCTTATTCCATGTGACATTGTTAGCAAAAAGCTCTGATTAACCCTCTGGTAAAAGCTACAGCACATTATGTTACAACCTCACCGGCAGCTAAGAGGTTTATGCATAAAAGGATTTTAAACACCTCTTACTTTTGTTAAAATGTAAAATGTTTGCTTGCCCCCACCCAAACAAAGCAAATTGTGTAACCTGTAATTCAATTTACAGCATTGAAAAAATCTCCAGTATGGTCTTCAAATTAAATTTCATAATGGTGTAATTAATTTGGAACTATATTAAAAAGATATAAAGGTAAAAAATGAAAGGTGCATGGGTGCATTTTAATTTAAAATGGAAGCATTGTTACAAAATACTCCCATTAACTAAAATGTTTCTAGTAAAAGTTATTACTGTTTTTCAGTGGGATACATGCATATAATGTGAGGACCCGTGCACCAGTTTTCCAACTCAGAGAGCTGAGGGTGGTGTGTATTTTGCCTATGGACACTTAGGTGGATATCTATCAAAGCTGTTCCAATCAGCCAATAGGATTAGAGCTGCTAAAATCCTATTGGCTGTTCCAATCAGCAAATAGGATTGAGCTCTCATCCTATTGGCTATTCCAATAGCAGCTCTAATCTTATTGGCTGATTGAAATCTTTCAGCCAATACGTATGAAAGGGACGCCATCTTGGATGGTGTCACTTGCATTGAAGTTCCAGTTTACGGTGACGACCATATGAAGAGAATGCTCAGTGCCGGATGTCTTCAGGATGGACCCGCTCCACACCGGATGGATGAAGACTTCTTGCCGCCTGTATGAGGACTTCTCCGGCTGGATGAAGATGAAAGAGGCTGCCTAGGTGAAGACCTCTTGCCGTCTGGATGATGACTTTTCCGGATGGATGGATCCTTCAAGCAGGACTTCAAGAACTGTAAGTGGATCATCAGGGGTTAGTGTTAGGTTTTTTTAAGGAATTTTTGGGTGGGTTTTATTTTTAGATTAGTGTCTGGGCTTGTAATAGAGCTGAAATGCAATGCCCATACAAATGCCATTTTCAGGGCAATGGGGAGCTTAGGTTATTTTAGAAAAGGTTTTTTTATTTGGGGGGTTGGTTGGTTGGGTGGTGGGTTTAACTGTTGGGACAGTGTTTGTATTTTTTTGCAATGTAAAAGAGTTGATATCTTTGGGGCAATGCCCCACAAAAGGCACTATTAAGGGCCATTGGTAGTTTATTGTAGGCTAGGATTTTTTTTTATTTTGGGGGGCTTTTTTATTTTGATAGGGCTATTAGATTAGGTGTAATTCTTTTTTATTTTTGATTAAAAAAAAAATTTCCGGAATTTAATGTTTGTTTTTGTAACTTAGTGATTGTTTTTTTTTCTGTAATTTAGTACTTTTAATAATGTTTAATAGTATATTTAAATAATTTGAGTAGGGTTAGGTGTCTTTAATATGTAATTTAGTTTATTTAATTGGTATTTTAATTTAATTATAGTATAATAGTTAGGGTAGGTTAATTAACCCCTTAATGACCGGACCATTTTTCAATTTTCTTACCCTTAATGACAATGGCTATTTTTACATTTCTGCGGTGTTTGTGTTTAGCTGTAATTTTCCTCTTACTCGTTTACTGTACCCACACATATTATATACCGTTTTTCTCGTCATTAAATGGACTTTCTAAAGATACCATTATTTTCATCATATCTTATAATTTACTAAAAAAAAAATGATAAAATATGAGGAAAAAATGGAAAAAAACACACTTTTTCTAACTTTGACCCCCAAAATCTGTTACACATCTACAATCACCAAAAAACACCCCATGCTAAATAGCTTATAAATTTTGTCCTGAGTTTAGAAATACCCAATGTTTACAGGTTCTTTGCTTTTTTTGCAATTTATGGGGCAATAAATACAAGTAGCACTTTGCTATTTCCAAACCACTTTTTTTCAAAATTAGCGCTAGTTACTTTGGAACCCTGATATCTGTCAGGAATACCTGAATATCCCTTGACATGTATATATTTTGTTTTAGAAGACATCCCAAAGTATTGATCTAGGCCCATTTTGGTATATTTCATGCCACCATTTCACCGCCAAATGCGATAAAAAAAAAAAAAAGTTCACTTTTTCACAAATTTTGTCACAAACTTTAGGTTTCCCACTGAAATTATTTACAAACAGCTTCTGCAATTATGGCACAAATGGTTGTAAATGCTTCTCTGGGATCCCCTTTTTCAGAAATAACAGACTTATATGGCTTTGTGGTTGCTTTTTGGTAATTAGAAGGCCGCTAAATGCCGCTGCGCACCACACATGTTTTATGCCCAGGAGTGAAGGGGTTAATTAGGGAGCGTGTAGGGAGCTTGTAGGGTTAATTTTAGCTTTAGTGTAGTGTAGTAGACAACCCCAAGTATTGATCTAGGCCCATTTTGGTATATTTTATGCCACCATTTCACCGCCAAATGCGAGCAAATAAAAAAAAAAAACTTTACATTTTTCACAATTTTAGGTTTCTCACTGAAATTATTTACAAACAGCTTGTGCAATTATGGCAGAAATTGTTGTAAAAGCTTCTCTGGGATCCCCTTTGTTCAGAAATAGCAGATTTATATGGCTTTGGCGTTGCTTTTTGGTAATTAGAAGGCCGCTAAATGCTGCTGCGCACCACACGTGAATTATGCCCAGCAGTGAAGGGGTTAAATTAGGTAGCTTGTAGGGAGCTTGCAGGGTTAATTTTAGAGATCAGCCTCCTACCTGACATATCCCACCCCCTGATCCCTCCCAAACAGCTCTTTTCCCTCCCCCACCCCACAATTGTTACCGCCATCTTAAGTACTGGCAGAAAGTCTGCCAGTACTAAATAAAAGAGTTTTTTTTTTTTTAAATAAAAATTATAAAATATTTTAGTTGTGATGGACCCCTGCCTTAGCACCAACCTCCCTGATCCCCCCCTCCAGCTCTCTAACCCTCTCCCCTACCTAATTACCGCCATCTTGGGTACTGGCAGCTGTCTGCCAGTACCCAGTTTGGCCCCACAAACCAAACTATTTTAATTTTATTTATATGTTTAATTATTTCTGTAGTGTAGCAGCCCCCCCCCCCCCACAATACCCCCACCCCCTCCCCCTCCCAGATCCTTTTAAATGTAAAAAAAAACAAAAAACTTTTTTTCCCCTTCATTTTTTATTGGTGTCAGTGTGGCTAATGCGCGCATGTGCACGTGCACGTGCACGCGCGCCCATGTGCACACGCGAGCTAACGTGCACACGCACACCCGTGCACGTGCACGCGCGCATCGTGCACGTGCGCGCACACGCTCCCTCCTCCCACCGGACAAAGGCACCATCGGCACCATCACTACCGGTGCAGAGAGGGCCACAGAGTGGCTCTCTCTGCATCGGAGTCTTGTAAAGGGGTATTGCAGGATGCCTCCATATCGAGGCATCACTGCAATACCCTCAGAGCTGCTGGAAGTGATTGTGATCACTTCCAGCACTCTGTTAGACAACTGACGTACCAGGTACGTCCATTGTCATTAACTACTTGTTAATGCATGACATACCTGGTACGTCAGTTGTCATTAAGGGGTTAATAGTTTAAAATAGTTAATTTTAATTATACAGGTAAGTTTTAATTTATTTGAAGATAGGGATGTTGTAATTTTAATTTATAGTTAAGGGGTTGTTAGGTTTACGGGTTAATAGCTTAATTTAGTTTTTGGCGATGTGGGGGGCTGACGGTTTAGGGGTTAATATGTTTAGTTAGTGGTAGTGATGTGGGAGGTTAATACGTTTAGTGGCGGCGGTGTCGGGGAGCAGCGGAATAGGGGTTAATACATTTTATTTAGGTGTCGGCGATGTCGGGGGCGGCAGATTAGGTGCGTTTAGACTCAGGGTTTATGTTAGGGTGTTAGGTGTAAACGTTACTTGTTTTCTACCATAGAAATCAATGGGTTATATTTATTTGTTTTGCAGCATCGAACATAAGCTTTCACTGCTTTCAGACTCCCATTGATTTCTATGGAATCCGTGGCCTCCAGGGTGGCGGACTGAAAACCAGGTATGCTGGGTTAGAATAGCCGCGAACGTACCTGTTAAAAGTTTGATAACTGGGAAAAAGTTTCAGATAGAGCCGAATAAGTATTCGGAACATCTGTAATGACGTAAGTATCGGCATCGGATTAAGATCGCCGGTTCGTATGTTACATCACAAATTTTGACATTTGTGGCTTTCATAACTAGGTTGGATCAATCTTGCAACAATTATGATGTGGAATTCCGGTGTATTTGCGGTTGACACTTTGATAGATAGATAGGCCTCTTAGGGTAAATTTCAATTTTGAATAGAAGCAATATATTGAATTTAGCAATATACTGCCATTAGCAAAAATGCATCTAATAAAAGTTATTACCGTTTTCCAGTAGCATACACACATAACCTGTTCACCTATATTCAAACACCTCACATGCTCAGGGAGTCAGCAGTGACAATATATTACACAGATTAAGAGGCCTATCTATCAAAGTGTCAACCGCAAATACGCCGGAATTCCGTATCGTAATTGTTGCGAGATTGATCTGACCTAGTTATCAAAGCCTCAAGACCGGCACATGTTAAAATTTGTGATGTAACATACGAACCAGCAATCTAAATCCAACGCAGATCGATGCTTACGCCATTACAGATGTTCCGAATACTTATTTGGCTCTATCTGATACTTTTTTTCCCAGTTATCAAACAGGTACACTTGTGGCTATTTCGACCCAGCGTACCTGGTTTTCAATCCGCCAACCTGGAGGCCACGGATGCATAGAAATCAATGGGAGTTTGAAAGCAGTGAAAGCTTATGTTCGATGCTGTAAGACAAAGAAATATAACCCATTGATTTCTATTGAAGAAAACAAGTAACGTTTACACTTAACACCCTAACATAAACCCCGAGTTTAAAAACCAATAATCTGCCACCCCCAACATCGCCGACACCTAACTAAAATGTATTAAACCCTATTCCGCCGCTCCCCGACACCGCTGCCACTAAACGTATTAACCCCTAAACCTATGGCCTCCCATTTGATTGGAGAATTCATTAAAAAATATATATTTTAAATTTTAGATCACTCAAGTACATCTGAAAACATTCGGCGAGATTACGAGTTTTGCATTAGGAGCTGTGTGGTGCTAACGAGCAGTTTTTTCTCACTGCTCACCTACAGCGCTAGTATTACAGGTTTTTACAAACCTGGCGTTAAAAGGCAAGAAGTGAGCGTAGAGCAAAATTTAGCTCCATACCGCACTCCAATACCAGCGCAGTTTAAGTCAGCGGTGAGCTGGTCGTACATGCTTGTGCACGATTTCCCCATAGACATCAATGGGGGAGCCGGCTGAGAAAAAGTCTAACACCTGCCAAAAAGCAGCGTAAAGCTCAGTAACGCAACCCCATTGATTCCTATGGGGAAACACATTTTATGTTTACACCTAACACCCTAACATGAACGCCGAATCTAAACACCCCTAACCTTACACTTATTAACCCCTAATCTTCCGCCCCGAAATCGCTGACACCTACATTATTCTTATTAACCCCTATTCTGCCGCTACGGACATGGCCGCCACCTACATTATACTTATTAACCCATAATCTGCTGCCCCCAACATCTCCAACACTTACATTATATTTATTAACCCCTAATCTGCCGCCGCCAATGTCGCCGCAACCTACCTACACTTATTAACCCCTAATCTGCCGCCCCGAACGTCGCAGCCACTATATTAAATGTATTAACCCCTAAACCTAAGTCTAACCCTAACCCTAACACCCCCTAATTGAAATATAATTTAAATAAATCTAAATAAAATTACTATCATTAACTACATTATTCATATTTAAAACTAAATACTTACCTATAAAATAAACCCTAAGCTAGCTACAATATAACTAATAGTTACATTGTAGCTAGCTTAGGGTTTATTTTTATTTTACAGGCAAGTTTGTATTTATTCTAACTAGGTAGAATAGTTATTAAATAGTTATTAACTATTTGATAACTACCTAGCTAAAATAAATACAAATTGACCTGTAAAATAAAACCTAACCTAAGTTACACTAACACCTAACACTACGCTACAATTAAATAAATTACCTACATTAAATACAATTAAATAAATTCAATTCAATTAGCTAAATTACAAAAAAAACCCACTAAATTACAGAAAATAAAAAACAAATTACAGATCTTTAAACTAATTACACCTAATCTAATAGCCCTAGCAAAATAAAAAAAGCCCCCCCCAAAATAAAAAAAAAAAAACCTAGCCTAAACTAAACTACCAATAGCCCTTAAAAGGGCCTTTTGCGGGGCATTGCCACAAAGAAATCAGCTCTTTTACCTGAACAAAAAATACAAACAAACCCCCAACAGTAAAACCCACCACCCACACAACCAACCCCCCCAAATAAAATGCTAACTAAAACAACTTAAGCTCCCCATTGCCCTGAAAAGGGCATTTTGATGGGCATTGCCCTTAAAAGGGCATTTAGCTCTATTGCAGGCCCAAAGCCCTAACCTAAAAAATAAACCCTCCCAATACACCCTTAAAAAATCCTAACACTAACCCCCTGAAGATCGACTTACCGGGAGACGTCTTTATCCAAGCCAAGCCGAAGTCCTCAACGAATCCGGGAGAAGTCTTCATCCAAGCCGGGCAAAGTGGTCCTCCAGATAGGCAGAAGTATTCATCCAGACGGCATCTACTATCTTCAGCCATCCAGTGCGGAGCGGGTCCATCTTCAAGACATCCGCATCCTCTTCATCCGATGACTAAAGCTGAATGAAGGTACCTTAAAGTAACGTCATCCAAGATGGCGTCCCTTAGATTCCGATTGGCTGATAGAATTCTATCAGCCAATCGGAATTAAGGTAGAAAAAATCCTATTGGCTGATGCAATCAGCCAATAGGATTGAGCTCGCATTCTATTGGCTGATTGGAACAGCCAATATGATTTTTTCTACCTTAATTCCGATTGGCTGATAGAATTCTATCAGCCAATCGGAATCTAAGGGACGCCATCTTGGATGACGTCACTTAAAGGTACCTTCATTCGTCTTTAGTCATCGGAAGAAGAGGATGCTCCGCGTCGGATGTCTTATATATGGAGCCACTCCGCGTTGGATGTATGAAGATAGAAGATGCCGTCTGGATGAAGACTTCTGTCCATCTGGTAGACCACTTCGCCCCGGCTTGGATGAAGACTACTGGTTGTAGGATTACGGTTTCCTAATGTGTCTGCAACCTCAGAGTGAGTGACAAGCCCTGATCTCATGCAATTGGTTGAGTGAGAGCAGGAGGCAGGGTTGCAAAAGTAATTGCTTGAGCAATCTTAAATTCTGGCAGCCAATGCTGCTCCTTTGGCCCTGAGGGCCTGTAGAAACTTTAAAATGGGGGCCTATGTGTGTGAAAATCCATAAAAGACATCTGAGAATACAATGTTTCTTAGATTTTCTTTTTTGTGTTTTTACCTAGTTTACATGTCAGAAAACCAGAAGCTTTAGATTTATTTCATACATAAATCAGGCCAAGGTAACTAATCAGAACAGCCGTGCTTATAACAAACTGGAAATGCCATACAAAAGGAAGCTGAATACTACCCAAGCTGAGTATGACATTTTCACATGGCAAACTCTAATGGATTGGCTCAAGAACCACTGTGATTTATGTGAAGAATATGCTTGAAATACCCCAATTAAAACTAAAAGTTCCTCAACTTAAAAAAGAAACGTTCTTTTGTATTATATCTGAGGTTCAGATCTGCACTTTTAAATGCCTTTTAATTAAAATATTTCTAAATGAAAGGGATGAACTTAATAACGCAGCTTCCCATAGTAAGTCCAGATAAGAAGTCTGTTATCAAGTTACACTGCAGGAAACAATTAAAATGTTATCTTAAATAGACATGAAAGACCCCTTTATAATTTAATGATTTGGCCTTGAATGTTTATAATAAATATTTTCTAACATATATGCTTCCAACAAAAGTTTCCGAAAGCTATTCTATTTACAGTTCTGTTTTTAGTGTGCATAAAACCAGCTCTAAACTTGGCTTTAGGTTCCGTGCATGTGCACTTGCCCCCCGCCATTATGCTAGTTAGTCTGGGGGCGTAATAAGTTGAATGCTAATGAAGAGAATAAACCTATGGTTTTGTTTTGTTTTTTTGTACATTTGGGTATCAGTCATTTGCTTTCTTGATTCTTTCAGGATAAGCATTTGCCCCCTACCAAATTAATCAGTCGCTGGAGCTGACACTGGAACATCATGGGCTCGATGTATCAAGCTCTTCCCCTTCTTTGACTGCAGGTTCGCACAAGAGCACCTGCAGTCAGGATTTATCAAGCAGTGGTCATCAGATAACCACCAAGGATTGATAAATTGAGCTCCATATGGCAGCACCAATAAAATACTGCCATTTTTGTGTCTACTCTTAAAGGGACATAAAACAAGTTGGGATAGAGACAAAATAATATAATATGTACTTTAATTATTTTTTCTGCAAATTTATACTGCAGTGATTCATCATTAACCCTTTCTTTTTAGTTTCTGAATTGTAAAGCCCCCACACAATTCCTTTTATGGCTGTATCTATGTTTATTGTTCTTTTGGTAGAATGCAAAAATGAATAGGGCTTATCTGCTGGAGCATTCCTAGAAGCTGTGAACTCAGAAATACAATGCCTGTGTCTAAACACTGATAAAAGGGGTGGAGTTAGCTGCTCCATGCAGCTTAGCTATGTAATTCATTTTGCTTATTTTAACCCCTTAATGACCGAGGACGTGCCAGGCACATCCTACATGGGGTGTCAGTTAGTGACCAAGGATGTGGCTGGCACGTCCTCTGGGGCTTCAAGCAGTGGAAGCAATCATGATCGCTTCCAGCCACTTTCAAGGTATTGCAGTAATGCCACTCTGTGGCCCTCTCTGCATCGGCCAGCAATGGTGTCGATCGTTGGTGGGTGGGAGCCATTGCAGGGAGGCAGGTGGGCGGCCCATTGCTGGGGGAAATATGTCAGAGGGGGGCGGAATCGCGCACAGGGGCACCAGGGGTGTGCATGGATGTGAGCGCGCACGAAAGCGGGTGGTACCGCTACACTATGTAAAGTGTAATTGATGGAGGGGGGGATAAATATTATCCAAGGGATCTGGGAGGGAGTGGGGTAGGTTATGCAGGGGGGGAAGCTGCACTACAGAAAAATTTGGATAAAAAAAAAAAAATATATGGCAAACTGGGTACTGCCAGTACCAAGATGAGTGCAAATAGGTTGCGGGGGGGGGGGGGGGGGGTTAGAGAGCTGTCTGGGGGGATCAGGGAGGTTTGGGGCAAAGGGGGATCCATCACTGATGAATATAAAAAAAAAAGAAAGCCTTTTATTTTAGTACTGGCAGACTGCCAGTCCTTAAGATGGTGGGACAATTGTGGGGTGGGGGAGGGAAGAGAGCTGTTTGGGAGGGATCGGGGGTGGGATGTGTCAGGTGGGAGGCTGATCTATACACTAAAGCTAAAATTAACCCTACAAGCTACCTACATGCTCCCTAATTAACCCCTTCACTGCTGGGCATAATACACGTGTGGTGCGCAGTGGCATTTAGCGGCCTTCTAATTACCAAAAAGCAATGCCAAGCCCATATATGTCTGCTATTTCTGAACAAAGGGGATCCCAGAGAAGCATTTACAACCATTTGTGCCATAATTGCACAAGCTGTTTGTAAATCATTTCAGTGCTAAACCTAAAGTTTGTGAAAAGGTTTGTGAAAAAATTTATGATTTTTTTATTTGATCGCATTTGGCAGTGAAATGGTGGCATGAAATATACCAAAATGGGCCTAGATCAATACTTTGGGTCGTCTACTAAAAAAAATATATACATGTGAAGGGTTATTCAGGGATTCCTGAAAGATATCAGTGTTCCAATCTAACTATCGCTAATTTTAAAAAACATTTTTTGGAAATACCAAAGTGCTACTTGTAATTATTGCCCTATAACTTTTTTTTTAAAAAAAACCATGTAAACATTAGGTATTTCTAAACTCAGGACAAAATTTAGAAAGTATTTAGCATGGGTGTTTTTTGGTGATTGTAAATGTGTAACAGATTTTGGGGGTCAGAGTTAGAGAAAGTGTGATTTTTTCCATTTTTTCATCATATTTTATATTTTTTTATAGTAAATTATAAGATATGATCAAAATAATGGTATCTTTAGAAAGTCCATTTACTGGTGAGAAAAACGGTATATAATATGTGTGGGTACAGTAAATGAGTAAGAGGAAAATTACAGCTAAACACAAACACAGAAGAAATTTAAAAATAGCTCTGGTCCCAAAGGTCAACAAATGGAAAAAGCGCTCTGGTCAGTAAGGGGTTAAAATACTTGCCAGAAATTTTTAAAGATTTTTTTATGCAAACTATTTTAAATTAATAGGCCCTTTTAGGATATGTACAGATCTCAACCTGTTTTATGGCACTTTAAGCACTCTAATAAAAAATTGTAATACCTAATAAATTGTGGTAAAGGGACATAAAAAACAAATTTTTTCTTTCATGAATTAGAAAGAGTATGCAATTTTAAACATATTTCCATCCTCACTTCATTCTCTTGGTATCCTTTGTTGAAAAGCATATCTAAATAGACTCAGTAGCTTCTGATTGGTGGCTGCACATATATGCTTTGTGTGATTGGCTAACCCATGCTCATTGCTATTTCATCAACAAAGGATATCTAAAAAATGAAGCAAATTAGATAATAGAAGTAAATTGGAATGTTGTTTAATATTATATTCTTTAGCTGAATCATAAAATTAATATTTTCATGTCCCTTTAAGTAAAATCTATTATTACATATACCTGGGATACAAAAAATAAATAAATATTTGAATACAAAAAAACAAACACTTTGAGATTGTAACATAAAATGATTATTTATTTTTTATTGTATGTAATTAAAAAATTGCAATATATTTTCATTACCCCCCCCCACCCAGGTTTTCCAGTTCTGAGAATTGGAAGTGCACATGAAATGCTTCACAAGACTAACTCTAGTAAACATTTGTTCCTAATTGGTAAAATAAGATACTGCAAAGCATTGGATATTTTATTAAAAAAATATCCTGCAACAGGCTTAAACACATAGTTAAAATCATCTCTAGAACAGAAATGCATTACTGGTAGCTAGTTGAACACATGTTGTGAGCCAGTGACAAGAGACATATCTGTGTAGGCACCATTCGCTAGCTACTGTATCTCCCAAAAACAATGACAATTCTAACTATAAGTTCCCCTTAAGTAAGGGTTTGGACCTTTCAAAAATTGTTAATTAGAAAATCACATAAATTGATATAAAAATGTCCCTATTTCATCAATTTATTTTATTGCTTATGATAAAATCTTGCATTCAAACATATTTGCCTGGCATCACTAATATTGAATCATTCTGCTGCCATATTTTATTTTCTAGTTGATGCTGATATTTTCCTTATGGGTGTGTGTAAAGAAACCCCTTTAAATTTTAATTCTTCACTTAAAGCCACTAGAAATAGTTGTTTCTTATAGGTGCGAGTGATCGCCCAATCAAAGTGTAAGAAACCAGATGTTCTCTTTACACTGTATTCCTAATTCAAATGCTGCGTAAATCGGACTGGAATAGAAACTGAAGCCAAAAAACACAGCAAACTCTATCGGGTTGACTAGTGATTATTATTAGATATAAAAATAAATTAAATTATTCAAATGCATTTCTGATCCTTTTATTTTTGAATAATAAAAGAAAATTTGATTTTGCTTAATTATTTAAAGAGTGAAAACCACTGGCACTCAATTATTGAAGGAAATGCGCAACCCCATAGTGAGTCTGTAGCACAGCAAGGATAATGAATACATTATCACAATAAAAACTAGAATAAGTAATATAACTATAGAAATAGGAAATTGTTTTTTTTTTTCCGTCTGCTTATAAGAAATGAGGTATAACTAACTGTCACCCAGATTACAAGTTTTGCGCTATAGAGGGTATTTAAAGGGATATTCCAGTCAAAATTGAAAACCAAAAGGGTACATTTCGGTATTGAACAAAAGCAATTGTGTAATATACATGCATGAGCAAAAATGCTTCTAATAAAAGCTATAGTTGTTTAAAAAGTGTATTTAAGTATGCACCGTGCACCAGCATTTTAAACACAACACTTGTTCAGAGAACCTAAGGTGGTTGTACCATCTGGTAATGACTCCATTTGTTAATTGCTGACATGATACAAGCACCACTGATGATCTGAGCAGCTGCATTTCAATTCAAATGTGGGTGCAGTGAAAATATCTAGCTATGCTTCACATGCACATGCAGAGAAAAATGTTAACACTAAAACAGTAATAACTCTTAATAGAAGCATTTTTGCCAATACATGTATTATATTGCAAATATGTTTCTATTCAAAGATGCAATGTGCATTTATATTTTGACTTGAATGTCCCTTTAACGAACGCAACAAAAGTTGTGTTATTTCACCCTCCATAGCGCTGCCATTAAAAGTTTTAGAAAAGCCGGCTTGTGCACACGATATGGTTGCGTTGAGCTCCATACCGCACAAAATGCAAGCTCTGCTTTGACGTGCTCGTGCACGCTTTACCCATAGACATCAATGGGAAGAGAGTGTCAGAAAAAAACAAACACCTGCGATCGCGGAATGAAAAGCTCCGTAACGCAACCCCATTAATGTCTATGGGGAAAAAAAGTTCCATGTCTAAACACCCCTAATCTACCCATTGCCTTGAAAAGGACATTTGTATGGGCATTGCCCTTAAAAGGGCATTCAGCTCTTTTGCTGCCCATTAAAAAATAAAAAAACCATTACACAAAATAACAAACGAATTATCCAAAATAATAACAATTATTCCTATTTTAATACCCATTTTTTTTAAAAATGAATCTATAATAAACTACCAATAGCCCTTCCCTACAAAAATCAGCTCTTTTTCTAAAGAATAATACAAAGACCCACTAACATTACAAACCCCCACTCTCCCAAACCCACAAAATAAAAAAAAACTATCTAAAAAACCTAATCTACCCATTGCCCTGAAAAGTGCATTTGTATCTGCATTGCCCTTAAAAGGGCATTTGTATGGGCATTCAGCTCTTTTTTTCTGCCCTTAAAAGGGCATTCAGCTCTTTTAATAACTGCCCAACCCCTAATCTAAAAAAAAACCCACCCAAAAAACCTAACACTAACCCCTCTTTAGGTACTCATAGTTGCTGAAGTCCAGCTTAAAAGATCTTCATCCCGGCAGCTCCATCTTCATCCAGACGGCGCAATCTTCATCCATCGCGGGACCGGTGTCTTCTTTATCCCTGCGGAGGTGTAACGGTCGATGCGTGGAGGCGGAGGTCCAGGTGAAGGTCCAATGCGGAGGTCCAGGTGGAGGTCTATCTATCCGATGTGGAGGTCCTCTTCAAGCGATCGTCCGCCGAACACTGAGGATTGAAATGCAAGGTACCCCTTTTATACTGGGTGTACCTTTGCATTCCTATTGGCTGAAAAATTGAAATCAGCCAATAGGTTTTAGGGCTGCTAAAATCCTATTGGCTGTTTAAAACAGCCAATAGGATTTAAGCAGCTCTCATTCTATTGGCTGATGTCGGGGAGCAATGTTGGGGTGTGGGGGAATAGGGGTTAATAACTTTAGTATAGTGGCGACGATGTCGGGGAGCGGTGGAATAGGGGTTAATAAATGTTATTAGTGGTGGCGATGTCGGGAGTAGCAGATTAGGGGTTAATAAATGTATTATAGTATTTGAGAAGCGGGAGGGGCTCGGTTTAAGGGTTAATAGGTAGGTTATGGGTGTTAGTGTACTTTGTAACACTTTAGTTATGAGTTTTATGTAACAGTTTTTTTGCGTAAAAGTCATAACTACTGCTCTCAGATGGTGGTACGGAACTTCTCGTTATAGGGTTTAACACAAGCTTTTTAGCCTCACTGCAAAACCCGTAATGGCAGCACTATGGAACTCCCATGAAAAAACGTCATTTTTTTGAGTGCGGGACTGACGTTGCGTTACAGACTAAAAGGCTTGCAGTATAGCTATACTGACAAGTAATGGCTGCGTTGCTATTTTAACGTTGAAATTACCATTTTTTCACAACTCGTAATCTACCTGTGTGATAGTAGTGTGTCTATTTGCCCACATTAATATGTAAAAAAGAGAAGAAGAATAAAGATTCTGAATTTTGTCTGACTGTTATAGATTCCCTGATAACTTGATTTTTATTAGTAAGAAAATAAAATATTATTGCAACAATTAATTCAAAATGAGATAAAATGCTAAATGTTACTTTAAAAAAAAACTGCTGCCTTCTAGTGCTCAAATGCTCATATAGAGTTCCAATCACGTACATGCTTCTGCCTGTGTATGCTCTTCAGGAAAGGATGCAAAGAGAACAATATCAAATTGATAATAGAAATAGATTTCTTTTTTATTATTATGTGTTTTTTTTCACAACTTAAGTACTTTTCTTTATAGGAATTATTATTAATTATTTTCGAATCAAAAAGAAAATGTTTCTATTGATCTTTATTTTCTTTTACAAGTAGATTGGAACAAGTTACATAATAAGAAAAAAGGTAAAAGCAAAGTACTAAATATTATTATTATTATTAATAATAATAATGAGAGCAATTATAATTTTAATAATAAAAATAATTTACACTGCACACACAATAAGAATCAACATTCAAATTTTACATTTGAATCATAGGTGTAATTTCTGGGTGTGTACATGTGTTTAGTGTATAAGTGCACATGCGTGTGTTTGTGTAGTGTGTACACATGTTTACAGTGTATGTGTGTGCATGAGATTAGTGTATATATGTGCATGCATGTGTTTGGTGTGTATACATGTGTTCAGGTATATGTGTGTGGTTGTGTGTCTGTGCATGTACATTCTGAAGTGTGTTTGTAGATATAAAGTGTGTGTTCTTGAATTTAACCTAAATTATTCTGTGCTCTCAAAAATAGACAAAAACAAGGGTTCATTATAAATATATATATATACACTTACAGATATGGGCACTCACTGGATGTAAGCAAATTTAACAAAGTTTATTAAAGACACAAGTGGCCACTCGCTTTTCTTCAAATGTGAGTGCTCTCAGAACATCACTCTTAAAACCCAGTGATTACCCATGTCTAAGAGGAAGAGTCACTGCTTTATATTATTGCTCCAGGGTTTGCTTATTACAAGCTTGGATTATTTTGGTGTCTTACCTTATAATATGATTTGTCCAACAGTATGTCAAGACTGAAACAACAAGCAGGTGCATTTGATGTTTTGTAGATAATACCGTCCTGCAGTAATTGGCACATGCCAAACACTGCACTTTTTTACCATGTCCAAAAACAATTGTCTTTATGTCATTTTTGAAAGGATATAAATGACTGGGTTATTTGTACTTCTGTTAGCCACAGCAGCTAGGTTTCTACGTTAGCTTTAAATACATGATATGCATCACAATTGTTAATAAATAAGGTCAGATTTAGCTAATGCATTTCTGTTCTTTTTCAGAGGTGTTTGCTGCAATGTATTTGTTTTAAACATTAATGAAGGTACCATAAGGAATTAATACACCGTTGGAAGCTGTCGATACATTGAAAAAAAATTACAACCAGCTCAACTAGTTGTAAAAGAGGAAAAATTCGCTTTTTGAGACCTATTTCCCATTGAAATTGTAAAACTTACAAATAATGCAAGTGTTTCATGTAGAAATAGATTGTAATATGTAGCATTTATTGTTGTCCCATGTATAGGAATAGTTGTATTTATGTTCTTATAGAAATATCAGTATGTATTTACATATAAAAATACATGCAAGCACATATCTACAGAATTCAAACTAGACCTATGCCTAGGGCAGCAATACATATTACATATATTAATAAAGTGGAAACTATAATTATAATAAAAAATATGTATTATACATAAGTGTATCTTTCTTTTTGTTTCTCTTTAGAGGTGATCACAGGTAAGGAGCACAGACATTAAACTTAAATTTTATAGTGTAAGGCCAGGTTACCATAGCAACTAACTTGATTTTTAAGAAATCCAACGTCGGATGGAAGCGTTAACACAACGTTAATTTACATCTACAGGAAAAGAGCGACTGCACACAATGCGCTAAATATTTCAATTGAAACCTGGTACTAAAATGGAGCTGTAAATTACTTTTAGCTGTCGGGAACTTTGGTAGCTTATGGCTCCATTTTTAACAACTCAGTGGAAGCGAGCCCTGAGTAACGGACTTTAATGAGCTTACCGGCCCACCTACCAAGTAGAAGGGGTTCCCCTAGGCTCGCAGCTAGGGGGTGTTCCCCGCAATTCAGTCTGGCTGTCCCTACTATCAACTCTGATACCAATTATCCTAGCTAGGGCATCACCTCTAACCTAGTTGGCAGAGACCTCAGGAAAGCCAGTTGCACAACAATCCAAACTGACAAGAGAATAAATTACAAAGTAATCAATGAGCTAATTTAACTAAACCTACTCCCACTTAAAATAACTAGCAGCCCTAAGGGCAGAGGCGTAACTAGAAACCACAGGGCTCAGGTGCAAGAATCTAAACTACCCATTGCCCGAAAGGGGCATTTGTACCGGCATTGAACTTAAAAGGGCATGCAGCTCTTTTACTGCCCTTAAAAGGGCAATTAGCTCTTCTTCAACTCCAAAAAAACCCTAATCTAAAAAAAACACCCCAAAAATGAAAATAAAAAACTCTAAATCTAAGCCCCAAATAGGTACTCACTGTTCCTGAAGTCCAGCGGAAAAGGTCTTTTTCCAGACAGATTCATCATCTTATATATTAATCCGGAGTGAAGGCAGCGCGGAGCAGAGGTGCGGAGCTGTGTTCCAGGTGCCTGGATCCTCAATGGCAGCAGTCCTCGGCGGCGGTCCTTGGTGGCATTGAGGCTTGTCTACATCCGATGTCCGTCATAGACTGAAGAGTGAATGCAAGGTACCGCAATCAATTTGGGGTACCTTGCATTCCTATTGGCTGAAATTTTTAAATCAGCCAATAGGATTTGAGCTACTGAAATCCTATTGGGTGTTCATATCAGCCAATAAGATTTCAGTAGCTCTCATCCTATTGGCTGATTTCAAAATTTCAGCCAATAGGAATGCAAGGTACCCCAATAAATATGGGCATTCAATCTTCAGTGTTCGATGGATGATCGCATAAAGAGGAGCCTCCACGCTGCAGAGGACTGCCGCCACAGAGGACCACCACTGAGGACTGCCGCTGTTGAGGAGCCAGGCATTGGGAACACAGCTCTGCACTTCCGCTCTGCGCCGCCTTCACTCCGGATGAAGATAGAAGATGATGGATCCGCCTGGAAGAAGACCTTCTCCGCCGCACTTAAAGGGACAGTCTAGGCCAAAATAAACTTTCATGATTCAGATAGAGCATGTAATTTTAAACAATTTTCCAATTTACTTTTATCACCAATTTTGCTTTGTTCACTTGGTATTCTTAGTTGAAAGCTTAACCTAGGAGGTTCGTATGCTAATTTCTTAGACCTTGAAGCCCACCTCTTTCAGATTGCATTTTAATAGTTTTTCACCACTAGAGGGTATTAGTTCACATATTTCATATAGATAACACTGTGCTTGTGCACGTGAAGTAATCTGGGAGCAGGCACGGATTGGCTAGATTGCAAGTCTCTCAAAAGAACTGAAAAAAGGGGCAGTTTGCAGAGGCTTAGATACAAGTTTATCACAGAGGTTAAAAGTATATTATTATAACTGTGTTGGTTATGCAAAACTGGAAACTGGGTAATAAAGGGATTATTTATCTATCTTTTAAAACAATAAAAATTCTGGTGTAGACTGTCCCATTAAGGAACAGTAAGTACCTATTTTGGGCTTAGGTTTAGGCTCTTTTATTTTCATTTTTGGGGTGTTTTTTTTTAGTTTAGGGTTTTTGGGTTTGAAAAATAGCTGATTGCCTTTTATGGGCAGTAAAAGAGCTGAATGCCCTTTTAAGGGCAATACCCATACTAATGTCCCTTTAGTGGCAATGGGTAGTTTACTTTTTTTTAGTGTTTTTTATTTGGGGGGGTTACTGTTAGGGCACACTTAGGCCTAGATTTAGAGTTCGGCGGTAAAAGGGCTGTTAACGCTCTGCGGGTTTTTTTCTGGCCGCACCATAAATTTAACTCTGGTATCGAGAGTTAAAACAAATGCTGCGTTAGGCTCCAAAAAAGGAGCGTAGAGCATATTTACCGCAAATGCAACTCTCGATACCAGAGTTGCTTACGGACGCGGCCGGCATCAAAAACGTGCTCGTGCACGATTCCCCCATAGGAAACAATGGGGCTGTTTGAGCTGAAAAAAACCTAACACCTGCAAAAAAGCAGCGTTCAGCTCCTAACGCAGCCCCATTGTTTCCTATGGGGAAACACTTCCTACGTCTGCACCTAACACTCTAACATGTACCCGAGTCTAAACACCCCTAACCTTACACTTATTAACCCCTAATCTGCCGCCCCCGCTATCGCTGACCCCTGCATTACAATTTTAACCCCTAATCTGCCGCTCCGTAAACCGCCGCCACCTACGTTATCCCTATGTACCCCTAATCTGCTGCCCTAACATCGCCGACCCCTATGTTATATTTATTAACCCCTAATCTGCCCCCCACAACGTCGCCGACACCTACCTACACTTATTAACCCCTAATCTGCCGAGCGGACCTGAGCGCTACTATAATAAATGTATTAACCCCTAATCCGCCTCACTAACCCTATCATAAATAGTATTAACCCCTAATCTGCCCTCCCTAACATCGCCGACACCTACCTTCAATTATTAACCCCTAATCTGCCGACCGGAGCTCACCGCTATTCTAATAAATGGATTAACCCCTAAAGCTAAGTCTAACCCTAACACTAACACCCCCCTAAGTTAAATATAATTTTTATCTAACGAAATAAATTAACTCTTATTAAATAAATGATTCCTATTTAAAGCTAAATACTTACCTGTAAAATAAATCCTAATATAGCTACAATATAAATTACATTTATATTATAGCTATTTTAGGATTAATATTTATTTTACAGGCAAATTTGTAATTATTTTAACCAGGTACAATAGCTATTAAATAGTTAAGAACTATTTAATAGTTACCTAGTTAAAATAATTACAAATTTACCTGTAAAATAAATCCTAACCTAAGATATAATTAAACCTAACACTACCCTATCAATAAAATAATTAAATAAACTACCTACAATTACCTACAATTAACCTAACACTACACTATCAATAAATTAATTAAACACAATTGCTACAAATAAATACAATTAAATAAACTATCTAAAGTACAAAAAATAAAAAAGAACTAAGTTACAGAAAATAAAAAAATATTTACAAACATAAGAAAAATATTACAACAATTTTAAACTAATTACACCTACTCTAAGCCCCCTAATAAAATAACAAAGACCCCCAAAATAAAAAATTCCCTACCCTATTCTAAAATACAAAAATGACAAGCTCTTTTACCTTACCAGCCCTGAACAGGGCCCTTTGCGGGGCATGCCCCAAGAATTTCAGCTCTTTTGCCTGTAAAAAAAAACATACAATACCCCCCCCCCAACATTACAACCCACCACCCACATACCCCTAATCTAACCCAAACCCCCTTAAATAAACCTAACACTAATCCCCTGAAGATCTTCCTACCTTGTCTTCACCATCCAGGTATCACCGATCCGTCCTGGCTCCAAGATCTTCATCCAACCCAAGCGGGGGTTGGCGATCCATAATCCGGTGCTCCAAAGTCTTCCTCCTATCCGGCAAGAAGAGGACATCCGGACCGGCAAACATCTTCTCCAAGCGGCATCTTCTATGTTCTTCCATCCGATGACGACCGGCTCCATCTTGAAGACCTCCATCGCGGATCCATCCTCTTCTTCCGACGACTAGACGACGAATGACGGTTCCTTTAAGGGACGTCATCCAAGATGGCGTCCCTCGAATTCCGATTGGCTGATAGGATTCTATCAGCCAATCGGAATTAAGGTAGGAATTTTCTGATTGGCTGATGGAATCAGCCAATCAGAATCAAGTTCAATCCGATTGGCTGATCCAATCAGCCAATCAGATTGAGCTTGCATTCTATTGGCTGTTCCGATCAGCCAATAGAATGCGAGCTCAATCTGATTGGCTGATTGGATCAGCCAATCGGATTGAACTTGATTCTGATTGGCTGATTCCATCAGCCAATCAGAAAATTCCTACCTTAATTCCGATTGGCTGATAGAATCCTATCAGCCAATCGGAATTCGAGGGACGCCATCTTGGATGACGTCCCTTAAAGGAACCGTCATTCGTCGTCTAGTCGTCGGAAGAAGAGGATGGATCCGCGCTGGAGGTCTTCAAGATGGAGCCGGTCGTCATCGGATGGAAGAACATAGAAGATGCCGCTTGGAGAAGATGTTTGCCGGTCCGGATGTCCTCTTCTTGCCGGATAGGAGGAAGACTTTGGAGCACCGGATTATGGATCGCCAACCCCCGCTTGGGTTGGATGAAGATCTTGGAGCCAGGACGGATCGGTGATACCTGGATGGTGAAGACAAGGTAGGAAGATCTTCAGGGGATTAGTGTTAGGTTTATTTAAGGGGGTTTGGGTTAGATTAGGGGTATGTGGGTGGTGGGTTGTAATGTTGGGGGGGGGGGTATTGTATGTTTTTTTTTACAGGCAAAAGAGCTGAATTTCTTGGGGCATGCCCCGCAAAGGGCCCTGTTCAGGGCTGGTAAGGTAAAAGAGCTTGTAATTTTTGTATTTTAGAATAGGGTAGGGAATTTTTTATTTTGGGGGTCTTTGTTATTTTATTAGGGGGCTTAGAGTAGGTGTAATTAGTTTAAAATTGTTGTAATATTTTTCTTATGTTTGTAAATATTTTTTTATTTTCTGTAACTTAGTTCTTTTTTATTTTTTGTACTTTAGATAGTTTATTTAATTGTATTTATTTGTAGCAATTGTGTTTAATTAATTTATTGATAGTGTAGTGTTAGGTTAATTGTAGGTAATTGTAGGTAGTTTATTTAATTATTTTATTGATAGGGTAGTGTTAGGTTTAATTATATCTTAGGTTAGGATTTATTTTACAGGTAAATTTGTAATTATTTTAACTAGGTAACTATTAAATAGTTCTTAACTATTTAATAGCTATTGTACCTGGTTAAAATAATTACAAATTTGCCTGTAAAATAAATATTAATCCTAAAATAGCTATAATATAAATGTAATTTATATTGTAGCTATATTAGGATTTATTTTACAGGTAAGTATTTAGCTTTAAATAGGAATCATTTATTTAATAAGAGTTAATTTATTTCGTTAGATAAAAATTATATTTAACTTAGGGGGGTGTTAGTGTTAGGGTTAGACTTAGCTTTAGGGGTTAATACATTTATTAGAATAGCGGTGAGCTCCGGTCGGCAGATTAGGGGTTAATAATTGAAGGTAGGTGTCGGCGATGTTAGGGAGGGCAGATTAGGGGGTTAATACTATTTATGATAGGGTTAGTGAAGCGGATTAGGGGTTAATAACTTTATTATAGTAGCGCTCAGGTCCGCTCGGCAGATTAGGGGTTAATAAGTGTAGGTAGGTGTCGGCGACGTTGAGGGGGGCAGATTAGGGGTTAATAAATATAACATAGGGGTCGGCGATGTTAGGGGCAGCAGATTAGGGGTACATAGGGATAACGTAGGTTGCGGCGATTTGCGGTCGGAAGATTAGGGGTTAATTATTTTAAGTAGCTTGCGGCGACGTTGTGGGGGGCAAGTTAGGGGTTAATAAATATAATATAGGGGTCGGCGGGGTTAGGGGCAGCAGATTAGGGGTACATAAGTATAACGTAGGTGGCGGTCGGCAGATTAGGGGTTAAAAATTTTAATCGAGTGGCGGCGATGTGGGGGGACCTCGGTTTAGGGGTACATAGGTAGTTTATGGGTGTTAGTGTACTTTAGGGTACAGTAGTTAAGAGCTTTATAAACCGGCGTTAGCCAGAAAGCTCTTAACTCCTGCTTTTTTCAGGCGGCTGGAATCTTGTCGTTAGAGCTCTAACGCTCACTGCAGAAACGACTCTAAATACCGGCGTTAGAAAGATCCCATTGAAAAGATAGGCTACGCAAATGGCGTAGGGGGATCTGCGGTATGGAAAAGTCGCGGCTGTAAAGTGAGCGTTAGACCCTTTAATCACTGACTCCAAATACCAGCGGGCGCCCAAAACCAGCGTTAGGAGCCTCTAACGCTGGTTTTGACGGCTACCGCCAAACTCTAAATCTAGGCCTTAGTATTTTTTAGAGGTAAAAGAGCTGTTTAACTTAAGGCAATGCCCTACAAAAGGCCCTTTTAAGGGCTATTGGTAGTTTAGATTAGGGTATGTTTTTATTTTGAGGGGGGCATTTTATTTTCATAGGGATTAGGAATAATTTTTTTTTTTTTATATAATTTTGTTTATTTTTTCTGTAATGTTAGAGTTTTTTAATTTTTTGTAATTTAATGTTAGTTTTTGTTATTTTTATTGTAATTTAGTAGTAATTTGGGTTAATTTAAGGGGTGTTAGGTTAAGGTGCTTAGTAATTAAATTAGTTATTTGCGTTGTGGGGTTTAGTGGTTTAGGGGTTAATAAGTTAATTAGGGTTATTGCAATATGGAGATTTGGCGGTTTAGGGGTTAATATGTTAATTAGGTTTATTGCGATGTGGGGGGGTTGGCGGTTTAAGAGTCAATAGAATAAATAGGTTTATTGCAATGTGAGGGGTTGGCGGTTTAGGGATTAATATTTTAATTGTGTTATTTGCGGATTAAGGGTTAATAACTTTATTATTTTGCGATGTGGGGGTTGATGGTTTAGTGTTTGTTAATACTTCTTGCGGGAGGTTAGGTTTCTTTGTTATACTTCGTGTGGGCGGTTACGTGTTTTTATTTTTATTCCTTGTGGGTGGTTAAGTGTTTTTTAGTTATTTCGTGCGGGCGGTTGCGTGTTTTTTTTTTAAGGATTCGGGTTTGCCTACGCTACATTCATGTGGATTCTGAAAATGGATTCTTTCACCACCCTGCTATTTTCGGAATTCACTGGGATGCAGTGTAAGCTGCATCCAGGTTGATTCTTTTGGCTGCGTGCGCAGCCAACATTATTTTGGCTGCCTCGCGCAAGCCAACATTCCTTTGAGGATGCGTGTGCAACTGGCGATGGGGACAGACACGCATTACAAACGTGATTATAGTATAGATTGCACTCAGGTGCAATGCTTAACTCACTATATGAGTGCAACCATTCTCTAATAATACCTGATTGTGCGTTAATTTTTGCACAAGGTTCCACAAAAAATAACGCCCCTGTGCTACTGAGTGCGCTACACTTGTAATCTACCGCTTAATGATTCATTTCCCCCCCCTAATTTTCACTACATTTAGTTATTTTGTTCTGGGACGCAAATAAAAGGATTTATATACAGAAAAAGTGTCCTTTAGTTATTGTTATGCATATTATGCAGCATTGTGACATCAAGTATACAAATGTAAAATAAGGATGGATTTTAAAAGAAGAGGATTGAGGATGAGTTACAATTTGCTGTAAACCACCTTTATGTAATATGATCTACAACAGTGATGGCCAACTTCTGCAGATGAATATTTTAGAAGCCCTATGACTATTAAACAAACATTATACCGTACTTCCTAATAATGTGTATGGTTTTCTTTCCTCTGGAGGACTCTTTAAAGTTGTGCTCACTACAAAGCACATATTTTTAGTTTTGCGTTTTCCTGTGGGCCACAGAACTAATGCTGAGTGGAGCATGTAGTGTTCAGGCGCCAGTTGGCCATCACTGATCTACATGATAGATGGACTTTGGAACTTACTTGCAAAATGTTATCAATAACAGAGCTCACAATATATAATCTCCCATTCCTGAATCTGGAGCCTAATTTCACTGCCCTACCTTCCTCTGTTTGTTAGATTTATCTTTAATAAATCAGAAACCACCCAAATCAGACCAAAGAAACCTCAAACCAATGCATATTACCTGAACACCAAGGAACACAGCCCAAAGTGCTAACTCAGACATCCTCAAACTTGGCCCTCTAGAGGTTTTAGAACTACATTTCCCATGATGATCAGACAGCTGATATGCTGGCTGAGCATCATGGGAAATGTAGTTCCAAAACCTCTGGAGGGCTAAGTTTGAGGATCTCTGTACTAACTGGTTGCATGTCCTCCATGTTAATTGATTGGTTTCTAAAAAATAAATTATGAAAGGGAATTTGTGGTGAAGATAAATATCTCTTCCAAAAAAGGGACATAGAAATCATTGAATTAGGGATGGGCGAATGTGTTTATATTCAAATATGAATGTTAGAACCAATGTTATTGTATAATTTTGATTTCTATATTCGAATGTTGATAAGAACAAATATTCTCAAAAATTCTATAATCAAATGTTATTTACAGTTTTCGAATGTCACTTTCAAATTTGAATGTTCATAATTCGATAGAATGTCCACATTCGAAATTTTTAATGTAACATTGGATTTAACAAATACTATTCAGAAGTTCAATAGTTCATGTGGTAGAGAATTTAGTAAATTGATACATAATATATACAACTATATCATTTCAAATGTTTCTATTTCAAATATTGCGTAATTCGAATATTACATTTAAAGAAAGCGTTAGAAATACTATTACAAATATATAAATTCAAAATTTTTAAATTAGAATATTGCATAATTCAAATATTACATTTGAAGAAAGCATTAGAAATACTATTAAATAAATATATAAATGTTTATTTTATTTTTCGAATTCGAATATTGCATAAAAACGAATGTTAGAATGTTCTCCAAACATTCGAAATTCTAAACGAATGAACTAATGTGTTAAAGTTAATTTCATTTTTCGAATGTTACGAAACATTCGCCCATCCCAACTTTGAATAAACACCTCTAATTTTAGGTTTAAAAATTCAGTTAATATCAAGTATTGATTATTCAGTTTTTACAGGATTGGCAAATAAAATTCAGATATTAAAGGGACAGTATACACCAATTTTCCTATAACTGTATGTAATAGACACTACTATAAAGAATAACATGCACAGATACTGATCTAAAAATCCAGTATAAAACTGTTTAAAAATGTACTTAGAAGATCCCAGTTTAGCTCTGTTAAAAAGGTAGCTGGAATACACACTGCAATTGGGAAATAGCAGACACTACCCCTCCCACTTCCTTTGCATATGAAAATAACCTTTAACCCCTTAATGACCACAGCACGTTTCCAATTTCTGTCCGTTTGGGACCAAGGCTATTTTTACATTTTTGCGGTGTTTGTGTTTAGCTGTAATTTTCCTCTTACTCATTTACTGTACCCACACATATTATATACCATTTTTCTCGCCATTAAATGGACTTTCAAAATCTATCATTTATTTTCATCATATCTTATAATTTGCTATTAAAAAATACAAAATATGATGAAAAAATGGAAAAAAACACACTTTTTCTAACTTTGACCCCCAAAATATGTTACACATCTACAACCACCAAAAAACTCCCATGCTAAATAGTTTCTAAATTTTGTCCAGAGTTTAGAAATACCCAATGTTTACATGTTCTTTGCTTTTTTTGCAAACCACTTTTTTTAAATTAGCGCTAGTTACATTGGAACACTGATATCTTTCAGGAATCCCTGAATATCCATGACATGTATATATTTTTTTTAGAAGACATCCCAAAGTATTGATCTAGACCCATATTGGCATATTTCATGCCACCATTTTACCGCCAAATGCGATCAAATAAAAAAAAATGTTCACTTTTTCACAAATTGTTTCACAAACTTTAGGTTTCTCACTGAAATTATTTACAAACAACTTATGCAATTATGGCATAAATGGTTGTAAACACTTCTCTGTGATCCCCTTTCTTTAGAAATAGCAGACATGTATGGCTTTGGTGTTGCTTTTTGGTAATTAGAAGGCTGCTAAATGCCACTGCGCACCACATGTGTATTATGCCCAGCAGTGAATGGGTTAATTAGGGAGTATGTAGGGAGCTTCTAGGGTTAATTTTAGCTGTAGTGTAGTGTAGTAGACAACCCCAAGTATTGATCTAGGCCCATTTTGGTATATTTCATTTCACCATTTCACCTCCAAATGCGATCAAATTAAAAAATACCGTAAAATTTTTCACAATTTTAGGTTTCTCACTGAAATTATTTACAAACAGCTTGTGCAATTATGGCACAAATGGTTGTAAATGCTTCTCTTGGATCCCCTTTCTTTAGAAATAGCAGACATGTATGGCTTTGGTGTTGCTTTTTGGTAATTAGAAGGCTGCTAAATGCTGCTGCGCACCACATGTGTATTATGCCCAGCAGTGAAGGGGTTAATTAGGGAGCTTGTAGGGAGTTTGTAGGGTTAATTTTAGCTTTAATGTAGTGTAGTAGACAACCCAAAGTATTGATCTAGGCCAATTTTGGTATATTTCATGCCACCATTTCACCGCCAAAAGCGATCAAATAAAAAAAATTGTTCACTTTTTCACAAACATTTCCACAAACTTTAGGTTTCTCACTAAAATTATTTACAAACAACTAGTGCAATTATGGCACAAATGTTTGTAAATGCTTCTCTGGGATCCCCTTTGTTCATAAATAGCAGACATACATGGCTTTGGTGTTGCTTTTTGGTAATTAGAAGGCCGCTAAATGCTGCTGCAAATCATACGTGTATTATGGCTAGCAGTGAAGGGGTTAATTAGGTAGTTTGTAGGAAGCTTGCAGGGTTAATTTTAGCTTTAGTGTAGAGATCAGCCTCCCACCTGACACATCACACCCCCTGATCCCTCCCAAACAGCTCCCTTCCCTCCCCCACCCCACAATTGTCCCCGCCATCTTAAGTACTGGCAGAAAGTCTGCCAATACTAAAATAAAATGTATTTTTGAATATTTAAAAAAAAATTCTGCATATTTACATATGCTGCTATGTAGGATCCCCCCTTAGCCCCCAACCTCCCTGATCCCCCCAAAACAGCTCTCTAACCCCCCTTCTGCCTTATTGGGGGCCATCTTGGGTACTGGCAGCTGTCTGCCAGTACCCAGTTAGCAAAAAAAAAATGGTTTTATTATTTTTATTTAATTTTTTTCTGTAGTGTAGCTTCCCCCCCCAGACTAACAACCCACCAGCCACCGATCTTGTTAAATTGAATATAATACCCCCCTTTTTTCCCCACTTCTAAATAAAATATTTCTGTAGTGTAGCGGTTCCCACCCGCTCCCTCCCCATGCACGCGCCCGCCCCTGCATCACCCTGCACGTGCGCGGGTCTGCTCGCGCCCCCGGCCATCCCCGCCCACTATCCCGCCCCCTCCGCATCATCCAGGGCCATCGATGGCCGCCACCCGCCTCCCACACCGGCTCCCACCCACCAACAAACTTAGCCATTAATGTCCGGTGCAGAGAGGGCCACAGAGTGGCTCTCTCTGCATCGGATGGCTAAAAATGGTTATTGCAGGATGCCTCGATATCGAGGCATCACTGCAATAACCGCAAAGCAGCTGGAAGCGAGCAGGATCACTTCCAGCTGCTTTCCACACCGAGGACGTGCAGGGTATGTCCTCAGGCGTTAACTGCCTTTTTTTTGAGGACTACCCTGCACGTCCTCGGTCGTTAAGGGGTTAAACAAACAGGAGCAAGCTGGAGTAGGTATACATCAGCATTCTCTTTGGGGCTTGGTTAGGAGTCTGAAAATCAGAGCAATGATATTTAAAAATAAGCAAAACTAAAAAAAAAAAAAAAACTGTATTGGCTAAATTAATGGATAATCTACAAAACATTTATGCAAAAAAAAAAAATCTAGTGTATAATGTCCCTTTAATTTATAAATGTTCTATTTTGTTGTTTTGAAGCATAGAACATGCAATTCCTGCACTTTAATTGCTAGAGTAAGTTTGGTTCACAAGTCTTGTGAAAATATTTTTAAAATCTTTCGTTTGCCGAGACAAATGGAACTCTCAAAAATAATATAACAAAACAGAAATGCAATTATTTACTAAAATATTTACTTTTAAGAACTTGTTTTCTAGAGGCAGTGGTTGTGATTTTCTATTTCCGTATTTTTAGAGGTACTCATTTTGCAATATCAAGTTAATACAATGGTATATATCAATTGAAGGAATACAAACTGGCAATTGGTTATGAAAGTTAGGTGAAGTCAGCCTCAATGAATCTAGACCACTGTTTCCTAAATTCATCCAATATGGCATTGGGTAATAAGTTGAAGAGGGCAGTATTTATCAAGTCCTTTGAAATATTGAATTTGAAAATTTAAAAATGGCATTGAAAATATGTTGATAAATATTGAGAAATTGGATGGTGAGTGCCTGAAACAGGACCGTCCCTTTGTTAATTACAGGTCAATTTCTCAAAATTTTAAATATGAGTTATCAGTGGCAAAAATCAATGGAAAACAATTGAATGTGATCGCGTTGACACAAAAAAGTGTTCATTGACTGCCATTTTCTAGCCAGAAATCAAATAATATATTGTGATTAACCGCGTCCGCTATACTTCTTAGATTTGTTTACAAATTGTTGTTATTTTAAGCATACCATTTTAATTATACATAATCACTTTGTACAAGTACTTTAACAAGTTGTGAAAAATATCAAGGCTTGCCTTGATCAGTGATGGCCAACTTACTAACACATAGGGGCCGCAAGTCAATATTTTTGAAGCCTTAAGGGCCGCATATAAATGTTTTACTATTAAACACCCAAATAATAATATACTTCTTAATAATGTCCAGTGGCCCAGGTCGCAAGGCAGTTTCTATTTGCTGATCTCCCTTCCAGAGGGCCGTTTTTTACTTTTTGCCAAGCCAAAGCACACATTTTTAGTTTTGCTTTTTCCCAGGGGCAGCAAAGAATAGTTTGTTATTGGTGGTCTAGATTTACTAGCATCAAAATGAAGCTTTTGTGAATATTTATAATATACTTGACATCTCATCATTTTTTAAAGGGACAGTATACTCAGAAATTTTAAGCTTGCATTTACATTTACATGATATATTAAACATAAGCTTCATTCATCATATTTTAAATAAGTTTTTTTAAACTATTCATTCTATCACAAAACTTACCCCCCTTGTATATTAACAGTCCGCCTACCAATCCGCCGCATTCTTTTCACTATTTTCAATAATTTGCCATCCACCTATAGTAAAATTATCTGTTGCGCTATGGACAAGATAATAATTCAGAGTTTATTATTTACTAAGGTATGCGCATGTGCAACTTCAGACATTCACAAGAAGCGATCAATGCTTAGAACATCGGATATAACAGAGCATGCGCCTTCTTTTTTTTCCCATTGTGCATAGCTATGACATTGGCTCATACGCAATTGTAATTACATACAAAGCCTCTCTGTAGAGACATAAGCATCAACGAGCTTCAGTGGGAGGAAATGTAGGCATTTCAAAATTTGCATGTGGGAAGAACAGAATAGATCTAGACCGCCCAAATTAGAGATGACATTGAGGGGTTGGAGAACGAACAGCCATTAACGGTTACACTCGAAAATGTAAGATCAAATAAAACATGGGAAAAAAATTGTTTATTAAAATTAAATAATGAGTTTCAAATGTAATGGCAAAGATGAACATTTCCCACGATTTTAGTATGTGTGAATTTACTGACCCTTTTAACACAAGTATATTGCAAAATACATAATAAAATGAATATCTGATATCTTCTAAAGCTTTCAAAGACGCTGTTGTGGTAAAGGCATATGTTCAGGTCACCTTGCAGCTAACAGGTTTTACATTTACAAGAGAAAGATATAAAAGCTCAACTTATAACAAGCTAAGCCAAATTGCTTCTTATGTGGGATTATACCAACTCAGAATGAGGTGTTTTTTTAGCCACTTCTGTTCATGGACCAAGGTTAGAAATAAGAACCATTGCTATAAAAATTATATCAGCACTGAGAGGAAATAGGACAGCTATTATATAAAGAAAAACAAAAAATAAAAGCACAGTATGCAACAGTTACTTATAACTAGAACCATCTTTATTGTGATAATGCAGAAAGAATGTTCTCCTTGACATCTTTTCAAGAATTACAATATTTCCATAGTACAAGTGGAACTTTATTTGGTATATTGAACATAAAATTTTAATTAAATAAAATCCCAATATGTTGAACAACTTATATTCACGTTAAGTTTATTATTGCAAAGTTTTTTTTGTTGTATTTTAATCACATTATAATTTGCATTGATCTGTTGCATTAAGCAAACAGTTATTTATTTGAACTAATAAATTAATCAAACATCTTCTAAATTTAATTAAACTAATATTTTCATCCAGTGTTTGTTTAATTTAATTAATGTGCAGAAACATTAACCAATTCCTACATAAAACCCTTCTAGAATTATAAAAGTTTTACAGCTAATGTGTGCAACACGGTACAAAAACAAGAAAAAAAAACATTTTCTCCATTCCAGGCATACAGTGAAATGTTTAAAGGAAATATGGAACGCTCAACAAGAATTCAAGCAAATGGCTAGATTACAAGTGGTACGCTAATTGTTGCGCGCATGCGATAACCATTTTTTTTTTCATCTTTTTGCATGCAACTTAACTCTATAAAGATTTTTTATGTTAACACTAGTTTCCAGAGTTTACCATCTCAATGGAAACTAGGTCTTATTTTCTAAGCAGACATTACATACAGTTTGCTGTGATTAGGGCTGGACAAAACATTTCTTGGCATGCTCACATGAGCTATAGGATACATAAATTACCCTGCCTGAGAGAAAATCAATAATGCTAAAAAACAATGAAATGACAGAACTGAGTTCCACAAAGTGTTATATAGATTTAAATAGTCATCAACATCCACTAAAGCAGATACAATTTGTCAGATTATTGCAGGATAGGGACTTTTCTCTGTGAGCGACGAGGTGTCTCCCATAGATATAATGAGAGCACTCCGCTATGTAAAAGTTTGGAATGGAGGATTAAGCACACAGGAAGAACCCAGCGTATGTTTAAACTTTAATATTACGCCTAATTCTATTAAAATATGCTGTTTTCAGTGCGCTGTACAGGGAGTGCAGAATTATTAGGCAAATGAGTATTTTGACCACATCATCCTCTTTATGCATGTTGTCTTACTCCAAGCTGTATAGGCTCGAAAGCCTACTACCAATTAAGCATATTAGGTGATATGCATCTCTGTAATGAGAAGGGGTGTGGTCTAATGGCATCAACACCCTATATCAGGTGTGCATAATTATTAGGCAACTTCCTTTCCTTTGGCAAAATGGGTCAAAAGAAGGACTTGACAGGCTCAGAAAAGTCAAAAATAGTGAGTTATCTTGCAGAGGGATGCAGCCCTCTTAAAATTGCAAAGCTTCTGAAGCGTGATCATCGAACAATCAAGCGTTTCATTCAAAATAGTCAACAGGGTCGCAAGAAGCGTGTGGAAAAACCAAGGCGCAAAATAACTGCCCATGAACTGAGAAAAGTCAAGCGTGCAGCTGCCAAGATGCCACTTGCCACCAGTTTGGCCATATTTCAGAGCTGCAACATCACTGGAGTGCCCAAAAGCACAAAGTGTGCAATACTCAGAGACATGGCCAAGGTAAGAAAGGCTGAAAGACGACCACCACTGAACAAGACACACAAGCTGAAACGTCAAGACTGGGCCAATAAATATCTCAAGACTGATTTTTCTAAGGTTTTATGGACTGATGAAATGAGAGTGGGTCTTGATGGGCCAGATGGATGGGCCCGTGGCTGGATTGGTAAAGGGCAGAGAGCTCCAGTCCGACTCAGACGCCAGCAAGGTGGAGGTGGAGTACTGGTTTGGGCTGGTATCATCAAAGATGAGCTTGTGGGGCCTTTTCGGGTTGAGGATGGAGTCAAGCTCAACTCCCAGTCCTACTGCCAGTTTCTGGAAGACACCTTCTTCAAGCAGTGGTACAGGAAGAAGTCTGCATCCTTCAAGAAAAACATGATTTTCATGCAGGACAATGCTCCATCACACGCGTCCAAGTACTCCACAGCGTGGCTGGCAAGAAAGGGTATAAAAGAAGAAAATCTAATGACATGGCCTCCTTGTTCACCTGATCTGAACCCCATTGAGAACCTGTGGTCCATCATCAAATGTGAGATTTACAAGGAGGGAAAACAGTACACCTCTCTGAACAGTGTCTGGGAGGCTGTGGTTGCTGCTGCACGCAATGTTGATGGTGAACAGATCAAAACACTGACAGAATACATGGATGGCAGGCTTTTGAGTGTCCTTGCAAAGAAAGGTGGCTATATTGGTCACTGATTTGTTTTTGTTTTGTTTTTGAATGTCAGAAATGTATATTTGTGAATGTTGAGATGTTATATTGGTTTCACTGGTAAAAATAAATAATTGAAATGGGTATATATTTGTTTTTTGTTAAGTTGCCTAATAATTATGCACAGTAATAGTCACCTGCACACACAGATATCCCCCTAAAATAGCTAAAACTAAAAACAAATTAAAACTACTTCCAAAAATATTCAGCTTTGATATTAATAAGTTTTTTGGGTTCATTGAGAACATGGTTGTTGTTCAATAATAAAATTAATCCTCATAAATACAACTTGCCTAATAATTCTGCACTCCCTGTATGTTAAATTTGCTGTTATTTTCGTATGCATAGATTTTCCTTTCAGAGAAATTAGTATTTTGAGTATTTTGATAAGAGCTTGAAACCTTTTAAGTGGCAGGAAAAATCTGTGAGATTTTTAGGGCGGAAATGTTTAGCTAATTTTGCATGGATTTGAGAGACAATTTCATACATGATTAAAAAAACAATTATGATTTGTATTTTGTACTTGTAAGTACAAATTGTTATGTGTTTATTCCACATCCAGTGTACTTAAATTATGATTTACACTGTGCATATTTAATACGAATACGATATTTAATACGATTTATTCCTGTGTGATTTAGATACAAATTTTAAGTTTTTTAATAAAATACAATTTTAGTGAACAATGTTTTTTTGATTTTTGATACACCTTAACAATACAATTTTTCCTGTGTATTTTTGTGTGAATGGCTCAATTATTTGCACTGTGGGATTTTTAAAATTTCAAATTTTATTGCGCACTTTTTTAATGTATGGAACTCTTTCCCATATGAAAATGCATTTGCCCCTTATTCTATTGGCTGATTGGAATAGCCAATAGAATGCAAGCTCAATCCTATTGGCTGATTGGATCAGGCAATAGAATGAAAGCTCAATCCTATTGGCTGATTGCAACAGCCAATATGATTTTTCCCCCTTAATTCCTATTGGCTGATAGAATTCTATCAGCCAATTGGAATGTAAGGGACGCCATCTTGGATGACGTCATTTAAAGGGAAACTTCATTCTTCTTTGCGCCGGTTGTCTTGAAGATGGACCCGCTCCATGCCGGATGGATGAAGATAGAAGATGCCATCTGGCTGAAGACTTCTGCCCGCTTGGATGAAGACTTCTGCCGGCTTCGATGAGGACTTCTGCGCGCTTGGATAAAAACTTCTGCTGCCTGGATGAGGATGGATGTCCGGTCTTCAAAAACTGTAAGTGGATCGTCGGGGTTAGTGTTAGTTTTTTTTTAAGGGTTTATTGGGTGGGTTTTATTTTTAGCTAAGGGTTTTTTTTTTTGCAATGTAAAAGAGCTAAGTGCCCTTTTAAGGGCAATGCCCATCCAAATGCCCTTTTCAGGGCAATGTTTAGGTTAGGTTTATTTAGATAGGATTTTATTTGGGGGCTTTGGTTTTGGGGTAGTGGGTTTTACTGTTGGGAGGTTGTTTGTATTTTTTTTTACAGGTAAAAGAGCTGATTTCTTTGGGGCAATCCCCCGCAAAAGGCTCTTTTAAGGGCCATTGGCAGTTTAGTGTAGGCTAGGGATTTTTATTTTGGGGGGGGGGGCGTTTTTATTTTGATAGTACTATTAGATTAGGTGTAATTCGTTTTAATTTTTGATAATTTCTTTTTTTATTTTGTGTATTAAATTTTATTGTAATGTTAGGTGTTAGTGTAACTCATGTCAGGTTTTATTTTACAGGTAACTTTGTATTTATTTTAACTAGGTAGCTAGTAAATAGTTAACTATTTATTAACTAGTCTACCTAGTTAAAATAAATACAGGGAGTGCAGAATTATTAGGCAAGTTGTATTTATGAGGATTAATTTTATTATTGAACAACAACCATGTTCTCAATGAACCCAAAAAACTCATTAATATCAAAGCTGAATATTTTTGGAAGTAGTTTTTAGTTTGTTTTTAGTTTTAGCTATTTTAGGGGGATATCTGTATGTGCAGGTGACTATTACTGTGCATAATTATTAGGCAACTTAACAAAAAACAAATATATACCCATTTCAATTATTTATTTTTACCAGTGAAACCAATATAACATCTCAACATTCACAAATATACATTTCTGACATTCAAAAACAAAACAAAAACAAATCAGTGACCAATATAGCCACCTTTCTTTGCAAGGACACTCAAAAGCCTGACATCCATGGATTCTGTCAGTGTTTTGATCTGTTCACCATCAACATTGCGTGCAGCAGCAACCACAGCCTCCCAGACACTGTTCAGAGAGGTGTACTGTTTTCCCTCCTTGTAAATCTCACATTTGATGATGGACCACAGGTTCTCAATGGGGTTCAGATCAGGTGAACAAGGAGGCCATGTCATTAGATTTTCTTCTTTTATACCCTTTCTTGCCAGCCACGCTGTGGAGTACTTGGACGCGTGTGATGGAGCATTGTCCTGCATGAAAATCATGTTTTTCTTGAAGGATGCAGACTTCTTCCTGTACCACTGCTTGAAGAAGGTGTCTTCCAGAAACTGGCAGTAGGACTGGGAGTTGAGCTTGACTCCATCCTCAACCCGAAAAGGCCCCACAAGCTCATCTTTGATGATACCAGCCCAAACCAGTACTCCACCTCCACCTTGCTGGCGTCTGAGTCGGACTGGAGCTCTCTGCCCTTTACCAATCCAGCCACGGGCCCATCCATCTGGCCCATCAAGACTCACTCTCATTTCATCAGTCCATAAAACCTTAGAAAAATCAGTCTTGAGATATTTCTTGGCCCAGTCTTGACGTTTCAGCTTGTGTGTCTTGTTCAGTGGTGGTCGTCTTTCAGCCTTTCTTACCTTGGCCATGTCTCTGAGTATTGCACACCTTGTGCTTTTGGGCACTCCAGTGATGTTGCAGCTCTGAAATATGGCCAAACTTGTGGCAAGTGGCATCTTGGCAGCTGCACGATTGACTTTTCTCAGTTCATGGGCAGTTATTTTGCGCCTTGGTTTTTCCACACGCTTCTTGCGACCCTGTTGACTATTTTGAATGAAACGCTTGATTGTTCGATGATCACGCTTCAGAAGCTTTGCAATTTTAAGAGTGCTGCATCCCTCTGCAAGATATCTCACTATTTTTGACTTTTCTGAGCCTGTCAAGTCCTTCTTTTGACCCATTTTGCCAAAGGAAAGGAAGTTGCCTAATAATTATGCACACCTGATATAGTGTGTTGATGTCATTAGACCACACCCCTTCTCATTACAGAGATGTACATCACCTAATATGCTTAATTGGTAGTAGGCTTTCGAGCCTATACAGCTTGGAGTAAGACAACATGCATAAAGAGGATGATGTGGTCAAAATACTCATTTGCCTAATAATTCTGTACTCCCTGTACAAACTTACCTGTGAAATAAAAATAAAACCTAAGATAGCTACAATGAAACTATTAGTTATATTGTAGCTAGCTTAGGGTTTATTTTACAGGTAAGTAAGTATGTAGTTTTAAATAGGAATTATTTAGTTATTAATAGTAAGTTTTATTTAGAATTATTTTAATTTGGGGCGGCTAATTAGGGGTGTTTAGACTCGAGGTTTATATTAGGGTATTAGGTTTAAACATACATTTTGTTCCCCCACAGACATCAATGGGGCTGCATTACAGAGCTTTACGCTCCGTGATTGCAGGCTTTTTTTAGCTGGCTCTCCCCATTGATGTCTATGGGGAAATCGTGCACGAGCACATCAAAACACTGCTTGTATTTGGGTGAAGCATGGAGCTCAACGCAACCATATCACCCACACAAGCCGGTTTATGCAAACCTGTAATAGCAGCGCCATGAAAGGTGAGCAGTGAAAATAACTTGCAAGTTATTAGCGATCCAGCCATAACGCAAAACTCGTAAACTGGCTGATTGTTTTGCAGTTGTTATCTTATAAAACTAATTAGGGCCAGGTATATAGCAGAGTTAGCCTTGAGAAGTCAGCAGGTGCATTCCAAGTTCTGAGAATTAGAAATTGTTCAAATGTTGGAGCTAAATTATATGAAGAGGGAGCAAAATAAATAATGAACATATATTGCAAAGCTGTTTAATTACACATAACTAAACATTTTATAAAATAAGTATTGTTAATTTGCTGCCAGAGGTTGTAAAGCATAAAGGTTAAAGGGACACTGAACCCAATTTGTTTCTTTCATGATTCAGATAGAGCATGCACTTTTAAGCAACTTTCTAATTTACTCCTATTATCAATTTTTCTTCGTTCTCTTGCTATCTTTATTTGAAAAAGAAGGCATCTAAGTTAAAGGGACATAATACTCATTTGCTAAATCACTTGAAACTGATGCAGTATAACTGTAAAAAGCTGACAGGAAAATATCACCTGAGCATCTCTATGTAAAAAAGGAAGATTTTACCTCACAATTTCCTCAGCTCAGCAGAGTAAGTTCTGTGTAAAAAGTTATACTCAGCTGCTCCCAGCTGCAGGTAAAAAAATTAAAAAAAATGAAGAAATGAACAGCAGCCAATCAGCATCAGCAGTGCTGAGGTCATGAACTCTTACTGTGATCTCATGAGATTTGACTTAACTCTCATGAGATTTCATAGTAAGCTTCCTTTACCTGATTGGTGAAATAATATGAGAGTGCACGATGCTAGTCCCTTCAGATGTCCCAGGACAAACACACTAAAATGCTGCTTAGAAATCCTTTACAATGGGAGGTGGCTACTGAGGAACTTTTGAGGTAAAATATCTTTCTTTTTTACATAGAGATGTTCAGGTGATATTTTCTAATCAGCTTTTTACAGCTATGCTGCATCACTTTCAAGTGTTTAAACATTTGGGTATTATGGCCCTTTAAGGAGCCAGACAATTTTTGGTTCAGTGCCCTGGACAGCACTTGTTTATTGGTAGTGAATTTATCCACCAATTAGCAATAACAACCCAGGTGTTTCACCAAAAATGGGCCGGCATCTAAACTTACATTCTTGCTTATCAAATAAAGATAGCAAGAGAAGAAGAAAATTTTATAATAGGAGTAAATTGGAAAGTTGCTTAAAATGTCATTCTCTATCTAAATCACAAAAGAAAAAAATTGGGCTCAGTGTCCCTTTAAAACATTCTCTAATTTTTAGTTAAGTTCATAGAGAATGGCAAGAATAATAAATAATATTTTTAGAAATGTAATATTTTATTTGGACAAACATTTGTTTTCCTAAAATGTATGATTAGAAGGTTGATAGTTGTACTTTGCTTGTTCTCTAAACTAATAGGACTTTTAATGTTTAAGACAGAGCATAACATTTTTAATTTATTCCTATTATCAAATTGACTTTGTTATGTTGTTTTCCTTTGTTGAATAACATACAGTATCTAGATATGTTCAGTTGTAGCAATGCATTTCTGGGAGCTGGTTGTTGGTTTGTGACTATACCCATATGTCTCTTGCAATTGGCTTACTGGGTGTGTTCAGCTTGGTTCAAATAGCATTAGCGCATTTTTTTCACTTTTTTTTCTTTAAAGGAATATTGTACTAAAAAAACTCATCCATATAAAAGAGTAGCATTTTACTATGTTTATTTACTTTGCCTGAAAAATATGAAATAAAATATTTAAATTTAAATTGCAATTAATACGGAATAATTAGTTGTGTACCTCTCGCTGAGGCTCGAATGATCGAAACTGGTGCGAGGCGGCGATATATTCAAAAGGGATCCGACGCAATGTAGAGAAAACCAGCAAAATATTCTAAGCGGCTGATGTCATTGTTTTAAGGCAGCATTGCTGAGAGGTGGTTTACTGTACATCTCAATGGGTAGTGATGCTGGCAAAATATTCCAAGCAGCAATGGCACCTAAACTGGTGATATAAAGTAAAGCAGTGATTTTTAACCTTTTTTTTGCCGTGGCACACTTTTTTACATTAAAAAATCCTGTGGCACACCACCATCCAAAAATTTAAAAAAAAATCACACATTGTAGCCCAATACAGCATATATATATACACATACACACAAACACACACATACTGTATGTATTGTGCTGTTATGCCATGCCTCCTACAAACTACCCCTGCACTGGGAGTAAAAAACAAGCAAAGTTTAAAAAATATGTCACACTGTTGTCAGTCTGCCGTGGCACATGTGAGGATCTCTCACGGCACACTAGTGTGCCACGGCACACTGGTTGAAAAACACTGAAGTAAAGAATCCCTTTTAAATAGATTACCATACCTAATACACTTAACAATGAGTCCCTAAACTGCCAATACCTCACTGCAATAAACTCCCTACTCTGATAAAGCTCCTAACTGACACCCTAATAAACTCCCTACTCTGCTTAACACCCTAATCGCCACACCCTACACCGCAATAAACTCCCTACTCTACTTAATATCCTAACGGCCACAGCCTACACCGTAATAAACTCCCTACTCTGCTTAACACCCTAACCACCACACCCTACACCGCAATAAACTCCCTACTCTACTTAACATCCTAACAGGCACACCCTACACGGTAATAAACTCCCTACTCTGCTTAACACCCTAACCGCCACACCCTACACCGCAATAAACTCCCTACTCTACTTAACATCCTAACATGCACACCCTACACTGTAATAAACTCCCTACTGTGCTTAACATCCTAATCGCCACAACAATAAACTCCCTACTCTTCTTAGTGCTGACTCATAAATAACTCTGCGGGAGTGAGCACAATGTTATCTATATGGCACACATGAACTAGCACTGTATAACTGTGAAAAAACTTTAAAAATGCACTGAGATAAGAGGCAGCCTCAACGGATTAGAAGTCAGTTCTTGACTCTACCTAGGTTTAGCTTTCAACAAAGAAAACCAAGAGAACAAAGCAAAGTTGATCATAAAAGTAATTTGGAAAGTTGTTTGAAATTGAATGCCCTATCTGAATCATGAAACTTTAATTTTGCTTTGACTGTTCCTTTAATAACCTAACCACCACAACCACCAACATAAACTCTCATCCTTTGTACTTTACTTAGATGTCCATCTAGTTCACCCTATACAGAGACTACCTGATTTACACTAAAGAAGCTGACAATTGAACTTACATTAACAAATTATAAAACTGACAAAGTTAACACAGTCAATGATCTCCATGAATTATGTTTTTTAGCCAGAAATATATCTTAGTCATTTTTAAATTTATCTAAAGTATTGGCATTCACTGCCTCCTTAGGCAAGATGCTCCACAATTTGATTTTATGCAGGTAAGCCTATGTCCACACTTTTGTCATTATTATTAGTCCCTTTTTTGTGGATTTTTGGTAGCAATTTAGAAAACTAATAAAAACATTCCGTAAACCCACGTAACATAAACTGGACAAACTGGTGCCTTCTAACTCTAGCATAAGGACATTCTACATGCTCCCAAAAATCCACAAATCAGGGAACCCAGAGAGACCAATAATAACTGGCATGGACACTCTGACTGAGCAAATATCAGGCCTAGTGGAGAATATTCTTAAGCCCTTAGTTATTAACACCACTAGCTTTATAAAAGACACCACTGATTTTCTGAACAAAATCAACCAGATAACAGAATTGCCAGAGGATACTATACTTGTGACAATGGATGTGGAATCCCTATACAGCAGTATTCCACATAAAGATAGTATTGATGCCTGCGTAAACTTTCTTTCCTCAGACAGCTCTAACCAGACGTATAGTGCTTCTACAGTCAGTAAACTTACAGAATTTATGCTCACCCACAATTATTTCATCTTCAATAACTCCATCTATTTACAAACCATGGGAACAGCCATGGGCACCAAACTGGCACCAAAGTATGCAAACCTCTTAATGGCTGACTTAGAACAGAGATTCCTAGCCACTCACCCTCACAAACCCTTCAAATACTTTTGCTACATAGATGATATTTTCATCATATGGACACAAGGAGAAAAAACCTACATCATTTTCATAAATCATTTAATCTATTTCATGCATCAATCAAGCTTAAAATGTACTTTTCTAGAGACTGTCAGCTTCCTGGATACAACAATATCTATCACAAATGGCAAATTGCACTCATCTGTATACAGGAAACCAACAGATGCAGCTACCTCCACAGCTCCAGCTCCCACCCCAATCACATTAAAAAATCCATAATCTACAGTCAAGCCACCAGATATCACAGAATTTGCTCAGACACCAAGGACCGTGACAAACACCTCATCACACTGTCCCAATCATTTAGTGAAAAAGGTTACAAAACAAGGGTTATAAACAAACAAATTAACTCTGCCCTCAATACCCCACGTGAACACTTGCTACAATACAGGGAGAACAAAAACATATCGCGTATCCCACTAGTAGTCAAATATAACCCTGCTGTAGAAGGAATACGAAAAATCATAAAAGACTTACAGCCACTACTCTTAGAGGATCCCACACTCAAAAAAAATCTTTCCAAAACCCCCCCTGGGACTCAGACAACCACCCAACCTAAAACAGAAACTGGTCCACAGAAAGCTACCCCTTGATAAAAAGAACACGCAGAATGGAACCAAGTGCTGCAACAAAGCTCTCTCCAAACTATGTCAACACATTTGTGAAAGCAGCACAGCTAATCACAAGAGTAACCTCTATAACATTAAAGGGGCATATTCATGTATATCTGCAAATGTGGTATACATGATACATTGCACTGCATGTGAAGGGGGATGTTATATTGGAGAAACAAGCCAAAAACTGCACCTTCGGATGAACTTACACAGACACTCAATCAAAAACCACTGTGAAACAAAATACTGTACCCCTGTTGGTCACCGTTTCACCCAACCTGACCACTCCATCCAAAATTTCTAAATCAAGATTCTCAGAGGCAACTAAAAAAACACCTTGGAAAGAAAAACCTTTGAAATGAAAATGATAATGCATTTCAGCTTGCTAAATTCTGGACTAAATGTGGACTCTGGTTTCTTAACCCATTATCAAAATTTTTTGTAATGTTCTTTCATATACTGTAATCAATTACATTGTATATTCCACACTCTCTATACATAGGTACGCAGGTAAGCCTATGTCCACACATTTGTCATTATTATTCCCCTTTTTTTTTCTTTCTTGCCTTTCTCCATTTTTGACTATCTTATATTCCCCTGTATACCTAATTTCACATCTTTATACATATTGATTCTTTGTTGATATATAACTTTATGTCAGTTTATGCTTTGTGTATAACCATATATTTCAAATACCTGATAATAATAATAATATTTCCCCTGTCTGTTATCCTTTACTGACACTGTCTACCTCTGTCTCCTAAACCCCCCTCATTATTTTTATGACACCCTCTCCTCCCCCTGCATTCAGACATCTAACACTTTCTGTCTGTTTAGCCATCCTATGTTTTAAAATATAATCTGTAAATTCCATCTAACTGGTCAGTATTGCTTCAGACTTGAAAAAGGAAGACATTCTTCCGAAAGTTTGTCATAATAAATGTATAGTTAGTCCAATAAAAAAGTATCATTGTTAAATGCAATACTCTTGTTATTTATATATATGTATATATATATATATATATATATATATATATATATATATATATATATATTTGTACGTGTGTACATATGTATTTGTGTATTTACAGATATATACACATAAAAACACATAAATACATATTTATATGCATTGCAGCTCTTTGCAGTCAAGTAGATGAAAACATGAAAAATCCTATTGATACAGTATTCATATTTAATAAAGTGTTATCATGTGTATTAACTGTAAATATTTAACATTCCATTGTTCTGCACATAGGGGAATATGATCAAAGTATTTAGAAATAAATATTCCTATATATATCTGTATATGTCTATACCCATATTTTAACATCTATAGATATATTTTGTACCAAAGCAGCATCAGATATATGTAGAAATGTGTATTTAAGAAGAACTATAACATATTCTGCTATGTGAAGAACATTGGAATGTGAAATACTGTATTCATATTTTCATGTTGGGTTAGTGCACTTGAGAACATGCAATCAGATTTGCGCACGAGGGAAGGATGTTAGGTTTCTTTCCACTTTTTGCTCCAATGACTTCTATGTGGGAATATGTTAACGCAATTGTGATATTCAAAGTTCGAATATATCTATAATCATGATACTAGAACATCCTACACAGTGATTGTTGGTCAATGCAGGTGCTAGAGTATATAAGTCCCCAATCAACCACAGCTAACAAAGATAAACAATAGGCTTTTCAATTACTTCCTGGAGCTCAAAACAAACAATATAACAGTTTTAAAAATGTAAAACAAGTATTTTCCATGAAACCATTTTGTGATACAGCTCTTAAAAGGTACAGTTATTATCTTCTTAATACGAGCATTTCTGTTGTGTTGCTACAGAATAACGTATCAGTCAAGTCTAAATGGTTTAATTTTTTTTTTTTAAATTATTGCTGAATCTGTTTGTCAATAGCCTAACTCCACCAACAATTTGCATTATTTAGATAGGCCAATCAGGGCCTCAGACAACAACAAAGATAGACACATTGATTATGTTAGTACAATATACATTGTTTTGCAGGTGTAATCAGTTAAATCCAATTAGGGACATATATGCATTTTAGGATAGGATATATTTCAAGTTCTGAGAATTAATCTACAATTTTCAATGCTGAATTACATGTAAAAGATGAAAAACAATAATGAAAGTGTACTGCAAAGGTGTAACTAAATATTTTATAGAAACATTTCTATGTGTTTACTTTAATGGCTGATATATACAATGCATATGACTTATTTTGTTTATTGATACTTTGCATTTATAACACAAACACATACTTCACATGAGTCACAAATTTCCTTTATGAATTTAAATCAGCTTGTTTATATACTATAAATACTACAACATCTTGGAATGATAGATTACTGTTGTGAAGTCTATTAAAGTTATTTCCTGTTGCCAAACACATTCACAGCTTTGCCCTACATCAATTTGACAAACAATTTGCAAAAGGATTTTTTTTTTGGCCAAGCATAATATAATTGAGGGAAGGAATTTTACTATTTTAAAATTTGCATGAAACCAAACTGTGTTTTTTTCCCTTTAGTTCTAGATTGTAAAATATATTATTTAAAATTAATCCTACGCTCAAAAAGCATGAGTTTTAAAAAAAAATAACATAAATTAAATTCAGATTGCCTGTGTGGGTTTAAATTAATTTTTCTTAGTTTACTTCAAAATGGAAATCTTTGAGGTCAGACACTGCACAAGATATAAACAGAACTCATTATAAAGTGCTATTTACATTGCATGTCTCAGCAATATGATAGTTACCTGGGGCTTGAAAAGCTAATTACAACTAATGCAAAATAGAAATGTTAATACAACTCTTTAAACTAGTGACTCATATATTGGGATGTTTTATTCCTGACTTACTAGGCAATAAATTAAATATTATTTTCCTGTGCATTTAGCTTAAAATATACAACTTTCATCATAAACGTTCAGAAAGCTGAAATTCTAAGAATGTTACTCAAACAAGGTTTAAAAAAAAATCATTTTTACTGTGAGTTATTAATTATATTATTTATCTAAAAATAAACAGAAAGGGTGGTTGATTCATGGAACAGACTTTCAACAGAAAGTGTAAAGACAAACATGGGCTAGATTACAAACGCTGCGCTATTTAGGGCTTTCACTTGCGCGCAAACCCCACATTTTACAAGTTGAAAGTAAATGGTTTGAGTGCATGCACTAACTTAAGGATTTCAGGTAATGTGACTGCGCACACTTCTTCTACCCATAGACAATGGAGTGCGTTATAATAAAAACCTAACACTTACTGCGTGTCCGCTAACCCAACATGAGTTAGACCAAGTGCGCTCAACCCGAAGGTAGTTATGCATATGTTCTTCACATAGAATCCAATCCACTTCATTATATATCTATATATGTGTACATGTGTATTAATGTATTTATATGTGTATATATGTCTGTAAATACATATAAACACAAATAAATACATATGTACACATATATAGACATGTATTTATACATACATATACATTTTTAGACATGTATATGTATCTCTATGTTAGAGCCCTTTGCAGCCTTTTTTTTTTCTAACACCTGAGATCTCATATCTTTGATCCCTTATAACTTTTTTGTGCATTTTTTTTAAATATTTTTTATTAGATGGTGTTATTATGAGTGTAACTGTATTGTATTTCACAAAACAGTTAACCAGATCAGAGGTCACTGTAATCATTCTAGCTTAAATTGCAATTGCACTCACGCATTCGCATTTACTTTCAACCTGTAATACAAGCGCAATTTAACTTGTGGCAAACTAACACAGAAACCCGAAACTACTCATAGGCAAACAATAGCGCGCCACTCGTAGTATGGCCCTTGGTGTCTTTCTCATGGAATACCTTGTCTGTTAAAAAAACTTTTTATTATTTCATTTTTATAAAACTCAGTAAGGTGATCAGATTTACCCTTGTTTGTACAGCATACTTGGATCCTTGTTTTTTGCACACAGCCCCCGTGCATTTATTCAAAACCCCGGTGGTTTTCTTACCTGATCACTTTGGGCTGTGATACCTGTAAGGGTGAGCATATATCTCTGCTACAGACTCCAATCCAGGTAAGACCTTTACATAAGAACTGACCATTATGGAGCCCGCAGAGAGGAACAGGATGCTCACTGTCCTGACCCAGCAACTATCCAACTTGTCTCAGACTGTTATGGATTTGCAGTGGGACTTTTGTGCTCTTAAAGGTACGGTACACCCAGAACCAGCGTATTGTGAACCTTTTGTACTATTACCTGAGAGATTCGATGGTAGCCGTTCCTCCTTCTTGTCCTTTAAGGTATATTGTGGGCTCTTGTTTGCCTTAAAGCCTCTTACGTATGCCACTGACTTCATTATGGTCCTCTCAGCCATCAACCTGCTCTCTGGACAGATAAAAAAAATGGCCACACTAGATGCTCCTGTCTAAGAGTCCTGTCCTAGACAACTCGGGGTCTTTCATAAAAGCCATGGCCACTCAGTGTACTACCACAAGTCAAACTAAGGTTCCTAGGACTGTTCCACATTCCCATAGATCACGGCTTCTTTGTGACTGGGATGCTTTTTACCAGTATTCACCCGCAAACCTTGATGCTCCTGATGAATCGTATACTCCTTTCCAGGACATTGAGGAGCCCATGGAGATAGGGGTAATCTGGAATAGGCAGGCTTCCCAACAAAGAGCCAGAAGGAGGAGCCATGGCCTTTGCTTTTCACTGCGGGGAAAGAGGGCACTTCATCTCCAGTTGCCCTATTCGTCCACCTCAGTCTCCAGCTCTCCAAACGGGCACTGTTTTTGTTCACCCTCTTTGTTCTACATGCAATTCTGTGAGGTGCAAAGGTTGCTGTCATGGCTGTCCATGTTCTGCTGTTCAGAAGAGTCTACTAACCTCTGAAACTGTTATTTCCTGTAGACCTATGGAACCTGCTCTCGTTAGTCCTGAAATCCCTGAGACCCAGATTATGCCTCTACCTCTTGCTCCTGAAGCGTCTTCTCAACTTTCTGATGATATGCCTAATCCGGAAACCATCATCACCTCTGCACCGGCAAGCACCAGCATTACATTCTGTACTGACAAAGTACTGCCACCTGACTGCACTTATGCCTCAAATGTTACTCTTGTTTGCAAGCAGGATCTTGTGATGTTCGAGTAAGCATTGCAAGCTGCGAGTACTTCGACAGCAGCCAAAACCAAAAATAATAGGAAGAAGACTGCCAAGGCCACTATTGGTACAGTGTTCCCCAGTAATGAAGATGATGATCAAATTTTAGGTTGTGGATGCCTATGCGAGAGTCACCATCCTGCCAGATGACAACCTTGAATGTCCGATGATGAGGCTGACTTTACCCCCAAACTCAAAGTGGTCTCTACCCAGCATGTTCACGCCCGGGGGGTGATTTTAAGGGGAGGGAACTGTCACGGTTCCCACCATTCCATGCAGACAGCCAGGCGTGGTCGCCCCTTTGGGGGCAAGCAAGGGACTTGAACCTGGGTCCTCTCTTATCCTAGGCTTGTTCTCTTGCCCCTAAGCCACAGTTGCTTCTCTCTATTTGTGTGTGTATGTAAGCCTTTCATTACCTTTTCTTATCCTGCCTGCAGCATGGGGGCTAGACACTGGATATTGCTTTGCCTGGATCACCTGTGCTTATTTACAACCTGTCAGTCAGGCTTCCCTGGGACTTCCTACCAATTAGCAGCTCATTATCGTACTATATAACCCTGCCTTTTCCTGTGCTCAGTGTCAGTTCTTTGTTTCATGTTTCCTGTTTCTAGTTTAGATGTCTTTGTTCCTGAATCCCCAAGACTGACCCTGGCTTGTGACCCCGGCTCTGTTCATCATTTTCCTGCACCTCTGGCTTCCTTTGATCTCTGCAATACCTTGACTACTCTCTTGGATTTACCCTTGTTTGTACAGCATACTCACAACCCAGGTGGTTTTTTTACCTGATCACTTTGGGCTGTGATACCTGTAAGGGTGAACATATATCTCTACTACAGACTCCAATCCAGGTAAGACCTTTACACAAAATCACATGACCATATTCAGATGGATCTGAAAAATAATCTCATTCCTTACTTGTTTGAGAACTACAACCAGCTTTTCATCTGAATGGTCGTCCTTTGGACATGTGACTCCCTGTGTCTTTTTCTTTCATATCGAATAGATTGTCTGTCATAGGTCCCAAAAATCATGTGATACACTCGAACCTGAAACAGAACTTCTTGCAAACAACTACCTGATTGAGAATTGCAATTTTACATTTTTTTTTCAATGGTTGTTTTTTGGATTTGCAATTTTGTGATTGGTCAATTTATTTATTTGTGTTTACCCAGTTGATATCGGGATGGAAATTTAAAACAACAGCAGCATAATTTATTATTTTAAATTATTAATAAGTCGATATCTGGTAAGAAACAAATATATTCTTTATAAGTTTCATTTTTTATTTATAATTTATTTGAACGTTTCATTGTAAGTCCAATTTCCTGTTAGAACAGAAAGTTGGAACAGATGTCTCCTGTATTTAAACCGGCAAGTTTGTCAAAGCATATCAACCTTTATCTGTTTTTACTTGTTTTTACTTGCTCTTGAAAAAGACGTTGTTAACGTTGAAACGCGTTGAGCTAAGCTAAATATTAAAGCTTTGTCCACTTTTATCGACATTGAAGTGTTTTTTGCATTTTTGCTGTGACACCGCTGGAAATTTAATTTTGATGGAGTAAGTGACTATCTGTTTTATATAAAGAATATCTTACTTTCACCTCATTGGAGTTTCTCCATGTCCTCAGCTTGATTGAATACATTTAAGAGGTTCTCTTCAGACTGGCTGACACCACCCATCTTATTGAGTGAATATACTGCACTCTTATTATTTGGTATTTATATGTACATCAAGCTGTTTCCCTTTGTCATCAGAGATCATAGATATCTACATATCCAGAGTGAATATTTAGGACCTGTGCTATCTATAACCACAATCTCATATCAGTTTATGGCCCCTATTTATCAAATGTCTTGCGGACCTGATCCAACAGTGCGGATCAGGTCCGCAAGACATCGCTGAATGCGGAGAGCAATACGCTCTCCGTATTCAGCATTGCACCAGCAGCTCACAAGAGCTGCTGGTGCAACACCGCCCCCTGCAGACTCGCGGCCAATCGGCCACCAGCAGGGAGGTGTCAATCAACCCGATCGTACTCGATCGGGTTGATTTCCGGCGATGTCTGTCCGCCTGATCAGAGCAGGCGGATAGGGTTATGGAGCAGCGGTCTCTTTGACCGCTGCTTCATAACTGCTGTTTCTGGTGAGCCTGCAGGCTCGCCAGAAACACGGGGCATCAAGCTCCATTCGGAGCTTGATAGATAGGCCCCTAGGACTTGTTTAATAATTTAATCTAATTTGAGTTATTTTCTAAATAACAAATTTAAATGTCTAAAACTTTCATTACTATCATAAATGAGATTCTAATGATAGTATTTAATTTAGTAAAAGTTTTATAGTTTAAAAGTATAATAGCAATATTAACTTTTTATTAAAAAAAACCTAAACAAAACTAGTAAAAAAATCCCAGTACATGTTAAAGTTACATTATGCACTACTAGATTTTTCTTTGCATAAATGTTTTGTAGATGATCCATTTATATAGCCCAACTGTGTTTGTTTTGTAAAAATGTATAGTTTTGCTTATTTTTAAATAACATTGTGCTGATTTTCAGGCACCTAAGCAAGCCCCAAAGTTTTAGATGTATACTGATGTATCCGGACTTCAGACTGCTTCTGTTTGTATAATGGGTTAATTCAAATGCAGGTGAGGGGGGAGGTTCTGTTATCAGCCCCTTTCAGTGGGTGTCCCAGGCTTATCTCATTAACAGTGTTACATTGAGAGCTTTTAAGTAAGTTTTTAAAAGGTTTTACACTGTATTTTTTTATATACTTTTTATTAAGGTTCAGTTAGTAGCAATACAAACAATGCATTTCAATACAATGTATGCAAAAAAATAAAGATTGTTTCCAAATGTACATAAAGTATTAATTGAACAGGTTTTATACAGTATATTTATATAGTATTGTTTAAGGCTAAATGGTGAACAACATGTTTGCCAAGTAAGTTATAAGTCTTCTAAATAAAATGTGAGGCCACTTTTGGACCTTTTTAAAAAACAAAACAAAGCTACAGAAGACTGTCATGGGCATTAGGGGACCACTCATGGATCTCAATAGTGAACCTCAGTTTTTTTTGTTTTATAGACTATGCATAGTATGCTCATGCATGTGGACATTATGGGCCACCCCCAAAATGAACTATAACCTAAATTTAAAAAAAAAATGAATGGGGGCCATCAATAAATAATTTTGTTTTAACTATGACATTGACGCCTCCTTAGAAATGCTAAGCCACTTTTAGACTTTAAAGAATAGTTAAAAAGTGTATGAAGGACTATAATATAGGGCTGAATGTGGACCCTCAGCCAAAATGTATAATACTGTGCCACTATACCATAAATAAAAACTATCAGTTATTACAATTAGTTTTCTCAACAAAGCAATGTGAGTCAGCAAGCTATAGTCTATAGCTATAGCAAGCAAGTCTATATCATTCAGGTAACTACTTAAGACAAGAACAACATTAAATATGTATATGTGTGAACTGACATATTATAAGATAAACACAACTCTCTATAATAGATCACGGAAATCTAGATTGTACGCCAACACAAAAACTAAAATTATGCTTACCTGATCATTTTCTTTTCTTCTGACAGGAAGAGACCACAGCTTCATTCATTACTTTTGGGAAATCAGAACCTGGCCACCAGGAGGAGGCAAAGCCCCCCCAGCCAAAGGCTTCAAATACCTCCCCCACTTCCCTCATCCCCCAGTCATTCTGCCAAGGGAACAAGGAACAGTAGGAGAGGGTGAAAAAAGGTGCCAGAAGAACAAAAATCTACTGCTGCCCATAGATAAAGTGCGACGGGAGCTGTGGACTCTTCCTGTCAGAAGAAAAGAAAATTATCAGGTAAGCATAGTTTATGTTTTTCTTCTTAAACAGGAAGAGTCCATAGCTGCATTCATTACTTTTGGGAAAACAATACCCAAGCTAGAGGACATTGAATACAAACCAAGGGTGGGTACAAAAAATGCGGCTCCTTAGAAAGACACCACGGCCTGAAATTACCGGACACCCTACAAAAATTATATTAACAAGGGAAAAAACTGGAGCCCGGGTAACCATTCATCAGTTACACAACCTGCAAAGCCGTTCTAGAGACCACTCAGACCCAGAGTCTGCTGAGCATAAGGCCTCCGAGGAGTCAGCTCTGCGGCACTCAACTTCCACTTTCCAAAACTGAAAAACCTCTATCAACCCCCGAGAGGGAGAGTAGAAGAACCCAGGAGATCAGAAGGACCATCCAAAACGGACTTAAATCAAAACTGGTCAAACTCTCTATCTACCCCTGAAAGGGAGAATAGAGGCCCCATGAGATATCCAAAAGATCAATTAACTTAGAGCAACCCGAGGTCGCTGCAGGCCCACTGTCCAGGGAACAAACTCCCTAGGAGGACAAGGACCAGAAGCTAAGTCCATAGTCAGGAGAAAATGTCACTAAGATGACCAGAAGGCCACCCTCAATCCCTGACACAGCACCATACCAATAATGGTGTTCCAGAAAACCCGCAAGTTCCCCTTTGTAAACTAGGTAAGACAAGACCCGTCAGGTTAAGCATAGACAAGCAAAGATAGGAAAACCATTCCAGCAGCTTGAAAAGAGCTCTTAAAGAGGGTACAGATCCACCTATGGCAAACTCACGATAACCCTTCCACAGGCAACAAAGCCGTCTTAAGCCATCGTGGAACTCATCCCACAGAACAGTGCAGAAAATACCGGAATCCAAGGAGCAATACATCCCGGCAACAGCCACCGCCAGTAGAGAGATGGGCACTAAGAGTCCCCCCAACAAAGGGGAGGAAAGATTCATAAAAGTAAACGGTCCATGCTGCAAAGCAGACTGATCCCCGACCTTCCTTCCAGGGTAATGGTCCCAGCCCCAAGGCTAATGAAAGACCTATTGCAGACAAGAGTCTCAGACCTTTGGAAGAAAAAAGGATGGATTTACGAGGCATCAAAGCCCCAGAGTAGAACTCTGACTGTTACTAAAAAATTTGCATGCTACCCTGAACCATGTCAGGAACTTCATGCTGGAATCAATTTCGTTATACTGAGAACACAAGAGAGGGAAAAACCCTACAAGGCAAGAAAATATAAGGACCCACAAGCTCTTTACAGACACTTAGGTACCTCCAACATGTAATCATCCCTTCCCCACCCTAGGTGAGAAGAAGATTAAACAATGGAAAACACCCTACTAGAGGAAAACCTTCAGCCAATATTGTCAGCCCAGTTGGATAACAACTGGAGCCTACTAGGAAGCATCAGATGTCCCAGCAGACAAGTAGGTACCTGTCAGAAAACCTCAAACTGAAGCCTCAGGATGATATTAATATTTCATAAGAGTCAGAAAACCCCCGCTCCCTCCAAAGGGACATGCGGGGGAACCAAACCCTGAAGTTAAGCAAAATTGTCCATACCCTTCCCAGGCAAGACATGGTCCTAAGCTAAAGTCCACGAATAAAACGGAACCAATCCAAATATCTGAAGCCCCTGAGGAACCCATAAGCTGCCTCCTATGGTTAGGAGCACACCCAGACAGAGCCTTCCTCTATCTAAAGTCTTTAGATGTAAAGTACTTAGCAACATCCACAAACCCAAGAGTCTGAAAAGAACTCCCGACCGGTTTAGGAAAGGGTCACCAGTACCCTTGGATCACAAGGTAATCCATGTAGACAGGCCAGACAACCTGACCCCATGCTGAAAGGCTAAATGGTCAGTTTCCTGACCTCAGACAGGCAAAAAGACTGTAAATGACCCCAGAACTACTACACTCAAGCCCGAAGGCTAGATCTCAAAAGACCATGGTATGAAAAGGGGCAGTTCTTATCTGGAGAAGACGACAGTCTCCGGAGATCCCTGCAGGATCAGTCTCCAGACAACCTTGAAATGGAATAACAATGTGAGCCTCACAGCTCCTGTCAGAACGGCAAGGAGACCCTTGCACTCACCGCACTAGAGGAAACGAAACACTGAGACAAAGAAGAAGGACATATCCACTCTTCCGTAACAAATGACCCAACCCAAGACAGTAGGGAAGAAAACATCACCACCACAAAGGAATGCGACTTAGGCTACAAAAGTCGTCATCCGGAAATACCGCAAGTGAAGATGCAAATCCTACACTATTCAGGTATTAAACCTTCGGAAATCAATCCAAAGGAATGGAAACCCGCGATTCCGAGTCCCCAGGGTCCCTAGAAACCACAATGACATCTGAAAAAGTCGGTCACGCATTTCAATCTCAGAAAAAGAAAAAACTTATATCGGAGCACACAACCTTCCTATCAGAAGCATTGGATCTACGCCCCAGGCCCTAAACTTTGTAGGATCCAAGTCCGGAATCCATAACACTAGGCCTTAAGAGATACCTTTTTTTTTCTAATGCCGACAGGCTAATCAGCACCACGAGGGTGAGATGAACCCAAGAAACAGCAGACAGCACCCGACTAATACCTGTCTTGTACAAGAGCACCCCAGAATCTGTCTAAGGTCCAAGAAAAATTGATCCAAAGGCTCAATAATATAAACTAAAAACATGACCTCGGACTTAACCAAAGGCGCAACTTCCAAGGAAGTACCCATGCGACCACAAAATCACAAGTATCAGTTCCAGAGAAAGAACATTCTCAACGAAAGTTATATCAGCCATGAGCTTTATACAAATTAAATCAAGTAAGGCAGCACCTGTGGTTGAACGCCCAAGGTAAAAAGGTTACGCCCAACTGGACCAGCTGATCAGAAGGCCCCCTTCAGCAAGCTCAGAACTGGAACCGATACATAAAATAAAGAAAAAAAACGGAGACGACAAGGAGATTAGCTTAATCTCCAACCGTCTATCCAGGTTGCCATCCGGCATCTAAGGCCTCGAATCCCTCAGCCCACTAGGACTGGGATCCTCTAGCAATGCCAAAACATGTCTTAGTAGGACATGAAGACATGCCAACCTAAAGCGGAAAGCAAAATTATCCCTTGCCGGATCGACAAACAACTCCAGCCCCAAGGTTGGGCCCCCTGAAGCCTGAGAGGCCCCCGCTTCCCCAGAAGGCCTAACTGAATTGGGCAATCCCCTGTCCATCGGGCCCTGGTTGACAGAACACGGACAGTATCTTAGAAAGATTTCACTTGGGAGATACAAATGCGCCAAGGCCGCAGATATGGCCATGCGGACCTTGTCTTAACCTCTGGAGGAAACAGACCACCTTCCGGAGAAGGAGTAAAGACCAAAGGGACATCTGCATGAGTAGCAAAGGGAGTTTCTGGGGCACGTGCCTCACTGGACCTAGCATCCTCGGGGGCGGATGGCTGAACGCACTCTGAGGACCCTGAATCAGGAGAAGAGAGTACTCTGGAACGGCAATCGAAACATAACCGTTGGGCATGGATAACCCGGGCCATTTCATATTCATCACAAAACGCATTATCCACATCAGAGACATCCGTGTCTAAAAAGTCAGAATCCTACATCATGGGATTACAAAAATGACAAACAGTAACTGAGACCTTCTTTACACCCCCAATGGCTGGGGCACTCACCACCTCCTGTGAACCAGACAACCCACGAGCAGAATCTCTGTCGCCACACGGTCAGCATACGGAAGTGAAAAAGAAACGTAACCGCACCCGGTCACGAGGTGCACTGTGTAAGTCATAAAATAGCGTGCAAATCCAAAGATCGCACCAAATGACGATAAGGCCGTTTATGTTTCTAAAATCCATGAGCTTAAAGTATTACTACACATTAGCAGATAGAAACATAACACACATAACATACATGATTAAAGTCCCCCCTGTTCAATAACCCCCCTTAGGGGATATTAACCCATGATTCCTTATTTTAAGATAAAAGGAGTCCCACTGGGACCCTACCTTTACGTTAACATCACATTCACATAATGAAGTTAAATGAAATGATCTTACCGGAACCTACGCCATGGAACAGTTACACGGCCCTTCAAGTGTGACAGATAGTAGCCTCGCTTCTGACATGGACTTGAGTGAACAAAGGAAGGCAGCGAAACTCGTCAACGCTGATTGCCAAGGAGCTGTTAATATGAGTCGAGATGGTTTCACAGAAAAACTCTCCCTGCATCTCCAGACTCTAACTTTCATCCATGCTCTCACTGAGAAGTTGACAGGACTACTTAAAACTCCAGTCCCATATCAAAGAGTACTACCCTCCATAAGAGACCTAACTCGAACTTCTGAAACTTCTCTGCCAACCTCCTGTGACAAAAGGCAAAGAATGACTGGGGGATGAGGGAAGTGGGGGAGGTATTTGTAGCCTTTGGCTGGGGTGTCTTTGCCTCCTCCTGGTGGCCAGGTTCTGAATTCCCAAAAGTAATAAATGCAGCTGTGGACTCTTCCTGTTCAAGAAGAAAATCCCTGTGCCTGCATAGTGATGAGTAGTACCAGTATATTAAGACTATTTTCTAAGATATCTTACTGCCTTCATTCTGGGAGAAGGGAGACAAAAGCTGATACCCATGCTTACCCAAAATTCAATTAATATCCTGTCCAAGGTCTAAACCTCTGTTTACATGTGTATTTTCCCATTCTAGTCAATCCATTATTTAAGGCGCTTCACTGTCTCGGCCGCTGACAATGAGGCCATAGGGTGACATGACATTGGGGAAGTAGCTAGGAATTAAGATATGTTAGACAAAAAACATGGACAAAAGATACAATCTCCCTAACCTCCAGGCATTGCAGAATGGGTATAGCAAAAGATAAAAGCTGTTAAGGCCAGAGTGGAGGGGGGGATATTTTATAGATTCGCTATAGAACACTCTTGTGTAACATTATATACTGCAGAAGGTACTCTAGCTACTGTTTGAACTTTTTAACATGTTATGACTGAGGCTGGGTCATCTAGATAAACTTAGCTGATCAGGAAGTACAGTGAGGTAAACATAAACACTGGAATTTAAAAGAATAGGGTACAATCCAAACTAGGCAATAAACAAATATAGTTTAATATAGTCCGTAAGGAGTATTTCATAAGTTCTAGCCAACCCCAGAACATTTTAAGTTCTGCCGAAGACATACCAGATGCAGATTATACCAGGGTTGTTGGATGTTGATAGTGTTCCTGGATGTCTGAGAGTCAAAACAGCCCAGGAAAATCACAATATTTGAAAACAACCCTTTGTTGTTTGTGTTCCCACAATTTCCCAATCGAGCTGACACATTTAAAATGTGTATTACTTGTAGCAGGCTTCTGCAATGTAACAAATGGCTCACTTGTTTCTGGGGAAGACACATGCTGCCTCTTCGACATTTGCGCCGGGCCAATATCTGCAGTTTATGCATCGCCATTTAATTCTTCAGTATTTTGCGGTGGTTCCCCTTGGGAAATTTTAGCCAAACTAAACTTTTAGCTGACTTCTTCCAGCCCAGTTTCCTAATATCAGCACCTTTTGCAGTTGTCTTAAGTCTCCGCTGGCCTTGTGAGAGCAAGTGCACTTTCTTTATGGCTGCTGGAGGTTGAGCTGACTGAGGGATTGACGTGTAATTTTTTTTCCTGTGACACAGGATCCAAGTCTGTGTTCCTCTCCTCTGTATGTGCCCTGTCATAGGATACAGATCGACCGCTTGTCAGAAGAATTTGAGTCATCACTGTGCTCAGCTGTTTCTCAAGTCTGCTAAAGTACTCCGTTATTAGCAGTTGAAGTTTAGCCTCCCATGCTTCCACAGACTCCATGATGGAAAAGCTGTTTCCGGCATTCAATCGGACTGACATTGTTCAGGTTAGACAGAATTGAGATAGGTGATACTTTGAATGAAAGTGGCACAGTATTAGCAGACTCTCTGAAGCAGCTCTACCCGGATGACCGGGGGGGGGGGGTGTTAGAAGTTGGTAAGATCAGGCCACCACCTCGACATTCTACAGTCCAATCTAGGGCTCTAGCTTAGGTGAAGATCATTAATAGAAATGTCTTTCAGTGCTGTGTCAGTTCAGACATACTTATCTGTCATTTATACGAGTTGATTCCTAAATTAGCTATGGATAATTGGCGGACTATCTATCTGAGATGCAGAGTTTCTAGTTTATGCGACCTGTTATGGCCGCCGCCCGGACACGCCCCCCCCCTACACTGGATTTTTATATCAGTATCTGTGCATATTAGTCTTTATAATAGTGTCTATTACATGCAGTTAAATGAAAATTTGTGTATACTGTCCATTAAACATAAGTGTTAGCTTTAATAAAACTGTTAAAGGGCCATTAAAGTGGAAAAATTACATGATCTATGTAATTTTAACACTAATAACCCTGCAGCTCTATGTGTTTGACCTTCGCAGAGGGGTTAGACACATAGTTAAAGTACACACAGACACATACACTTATATAAACAAAAGCATATACGTATGCAAAACTACATAAGAGTTAAAATAACAAATAAATCTGCACTTTAAATATATATTGGTCACATGAGTATCTCTCCTTCCAAGTTTTCATTGTAGGACATATAAATGAGAAACATTCTGTCCCTTGTGTGCCTCTGGTATAAACAATATACATAAAAGTGATAAATGAGACATATATTCATTCTAAGTGCTCATTCATGAGGGTACAAGCATCATAACTCACTTTAGGCTTTTCCTAGGGTGAGCTATGGTTCCTCTACTGACTTCTGAGACGTGATGAAATATCTCACTTCTATTCATTGTTATGAATATCTGGTATTATATAGTGTGAGATGCAGAATCGCAGCCTTGCGTGCTGCTTCTACTTGTTCTCAGCTGGCTTTGATCCTGTTTCTTTGTGTATGTTTTGCCCTCAGTTCTAGAAGTTTGCAGGTTTTTCTCTTCCAGAATCAAGTAAAAAAGACATACACAAAAACCCTACCTGGAATTTCAAACAGTTTAAAACTAACATTGTCTGACTTGGCAGAATTAATGCAGAGTGCTGCCAAAAGCAGAACATATTTTGAATTAGAACTCTCATGATTTTTTCATTTTTTTTTATAGGTCATTGGGATATACAAATAAAATACTATGTATAATGAGAACACATATTCAGTGCTGAAGTCTTTTACTGAATGATTTTTTAATCTCAGTAAAAAAGGGAATATGCTGAAAATCTTAACACAAAAAAATAGCTCCCAAATAAAAAGACATGTAATTTATTGTAAAGCTGAACCGATTTTACCAAAATTTACTACGTGAAACCACAAACTAGTTTTACATGGATAATCTCCGTATAATATCACAAATCAAGCATAATACACCCAAAATATACAACCCACATTGAATAACAAATGCACCATAACATTCTAAAAACCATAATATTATAAAAATGTTGCTGTGGGAGCTGAAATGTTCAAATGTCCTGGACAAAGAGCTAAAATACAGATGTTGCAACATTAAGTTTCAAAATGTTACCATTAGGGTTAATAGTTAATATATGAGTTTAGGCTTCATCTGAATCTAGTGTGCTGACCTCACGGCTGTCCCTATTTGAGAGGAACAGTCCCTAATTCTGAGATTGGTCCAACTGTCCTAAGACAGCCATATGTCAATAATTGCAGAATTTATTAGCTATGCCCATAGAGTGCCCAGACACACCAACAACCACTCAGACATGCCAACCGATTGAACAGACAAGCCCCTTTTCCCCCATAACTCCACCCACTCCCAATATAGCCTTGCCAACAAAACTGCAACACACCCTCCCTGTTGGGAGGAATATGTGTGATATATTGAATTTCTCAAGAGTTAAATAAATTTCTTAGGAGATCCCTAAAATATCTATCACTGCACAAATCACCACATGACAAATTGGTCATAAAAAAGAAGAAAGCATTTTGATCAAAATTGAAAAGACCCCCTTTATTTATTTTTGAATCTCCCATACATTAAAAAAGGAAATTCCTTGTATTATCTAACAAATGTTCTAGCACAAGAGAAATATGCAAATGAGATGACAACCTTATCACCATGCAAATCGCTCATGACAATGTGTTTTACGAGACCTGAATTAAAGAGTGAATGTTTCCATTGACATTTGATCTTCCATTTAGAATTCTTCAATAGAATGAACATGAACAATTGAATGCTAACATGTTATGAGTGACATTAAAAAGAATTATACAAGACTTGAACATGACTTGAACAAACAACTGTCATAAAGCCAAGCCAAGTTTATCATTGTTAATTTTTTTTCTGAAAGACTAATCTTGGTAAACATTTATTGGCTTAAATGCATAGAGGCTTGTAAAAGTTGCAGAGTGCCTTATAGTAAACATAAGGTCATGTTCCTGTCATTAATACATATAAGGCTAGATTACAAGTGGAGTGGAAAATATCACAAAAGCAATATTTGCTCTCCACTTAGTGATACCAGCTCATGCAAATGTGCCCTGGTATTATAAGTTAGGTGTAATGCGAACGCTCACAAGAGCGCGCTTCCGTAGGCTCCAATGGGAGCCTCGTTTTCATGCTGTGAGACACGTCAGAGAACCTAGCGCAGTGAAGGGGTAAGTCGCGCAGCAATTGTGGATATATAAAAGTATATGTATATGAATATATAAATATAGATTTATGTGTATATACACCTATTAACACAAAAATATGTAGACCGCTATGTAAAGACACTTTTCAGTGCCGTTTTTTATCTAACACCCCAGACCCGCCAACTTTAACCTCTCATAAATGCTTCTTGCCGTTATTTAAAATTAAAAAAAAAAGACAGATTTAAGAAATACACTACACTGTATTATGGGGCAATTGGGGCACATTTTGAAAATTAACAAAGATTTGATCGCTGGTTAATTTTCGTAGCGCTAATTGCTATCACAAGTTCGTGGTAGCAATAACCAGCCACTTGTAATGGCTGGTTATTTATCGCGCGCCTGTAATCGGGCAAATTTTCCCGTTTACAGGCACTCAATATATGAGCTGTCCACTAGTAATCTAGCCCTTAGTTGCATGAGTACCTAACACACGATATCTTGCACATCTAGCGCAAACTGTTTGCAATGTATAAAAACAATAATTAAAACAACATCAAGAAAGAATAATAAACTGGATTGCAAAATGGATTATACAAATGATTGTAATTGTAAAACAGTTGCCTGTCTCTTTTGTTAAAGGGTCATGAACCCATACATTTTCTTTTACTATTCAGATAAAACAAACAATTTTAATCAGTTTTTCAATGCACTTTTATTATCAAATGTGCTTTGCTCTCTTTGTATTGTATGTTAAGGGAGCAGCAATGCCCTAGTAGGAGCTAGCTGAACACAGGTGAGCCAGTGAAAAGAGACATATATGTGCAGCCACCAATCAGCAGCTAGCCCCTAGCAGTGCATTGCTGCTCCTAAGCCTACCTAGGTATGCTTTTCAACAAGAGAACAAAACAATATAAATAATGGAAGTAAATCAGAAAGTTGTTTGAAATCACATTCTCCTCCTGTATCATGAAATTGTGATTTTGACTTTAAAGTGAATGTCAACTCAACCATACCCGTTTAATGTGATGGTAAACTCTCCCGTTTTTAAAATCAGATCTGGAATGTAGGCGCTATTTTAGATGGAGTTTAATTCATTAGCTGTAATGAAGATGCAGTATAACATGCTTTTTAATATAGATATGAAATTCAAATACTGCATGCTCCTCCGCCCACTTCAAAAGTAAAATTTTCTGTGAGCTAACAGATTGAATTGTTGTCCAATCAGCACTCTCCACATATGGCACTTTTGTTGTAGCTAGAGCATTGATTGGAGAGTAATTCAATCATTTAGCTGACAGGAAAATTGACTTTTGAAGTGGGTGGTGTAACGTGGGGTATTTGAATTTCATATCTATATTAATAACTAAGTTATAGCGCATCTTCATTACAGCTAATGAATAAAACTCCATCTAAAATAGTGCTTACATTCCAGATCTGATTTTAAAAGGGGAGAGCCATATGTTAAATCAAAAGCAATTTAGGGGGACTTTCATTCATTGTTTTTACAGGTCTTATATTTGAAAGATGATAAATACCTTATAATATTGTTTTTTCGATTGCGCTTCCTGCACCCGCCATTTAGTCCCTCTTTTTGTGCTTGATTAACATCAATGATTTCCAATAGTGTTTTCCCCCCCTGGGCGTTCAACCCCTTTTTTTCAACGTCATGCACTTCTTCTGCGCATGTGTTAGATGAGAATCTCCTTTTTCTGAAGCAATGCGCGTCCACAAGACACGCATGCTCTATAGATACAACCTAGACTCCCTGTTTACAGTGACCGAGTATACTGTCAGCTCTGCCTTCCGGGGTAAGATAAGACTCGATGTGCTTGGGATTCTTACACAATAGGCTCCCTCTCTGTCAGGGGGATATACAGAAGTGCAGCTGTGCAGCGTTCACTCGGGTAATATAGCGCTAATGTAGTCCACTCGGTGGATAGTAAGGGCTCCACGGGTGCGTGCTTTAGAGATTAACAAGGAAGTGCCGGATGGGAGGAGTTTCCATCTCAAAGCGGAGCTAAGTTATTCTTTCAAATATATTTAAAAAAAGTTTGTTTTGTTTTTTTTTAAAAAGTTAGTGGTTTGAATTGTGAGGTGTTAAAGAAGTGTTAGGAGGCTTCAGGAGTTGGAAACTTGACATTCGGATTTGGCTGATAGATTAAGAGCCGAATGCAATAGACTTTATCTACCAGTGTATGACACCATAGTCTGCTTAAGCAAGTGTGACAGTAATTTAAGTGCTAAGAGACACTAGCTTTATGTAGGAAAATTCAACTTTTTTATCCCTGTGGATTATGCTTAAAACTACTAGACCTTTTATACTTATATTGATGTTATGATGATGTTATGATGATATTATGGTAACTGAATGTCCAATCCCTGCAATATATGACCAAAGGCTTGTTTTTATAATTAAACAGTTGAGTGATATTAACCATTTAGTGTTATTAACCATTTAGATTTTAGAAGTGAACACCGGTGTTTTTAGAAAAAGATTGATTGCTTTTTTAGATCTATTATTGAATGTATTGTTTGAAATAGGAATTGAATCCTCTAAATGAATTGAACCCTTCAAATCGATTGTACTTGAGAAATATTATTGAATATTATATTTTTTATAACTAATTAATAAATTATTGTGGACTTTGCTTTAAACTAACGATTGTAGTAATTTGCTTTATTATAAATATCCATAATCAGATACACATAGTGTCTACTAATCAATCAGACAGCCTTAATTGGCGCCACTTCCAATCAGTATTTTTTGTGGAAACTTGACATTCCCCTTACGATAAAGTAGTCTCACTGGATAGAATGAAAGGTGCTGTTGGTTAATTGCTGAGGAATTCTAGAGGAGTGATCAGGATTTTTCACTTACATCTCGGCCCAGAATGCGGACTTCATAAACACTCT
>NW_026512365.1:77500-84958 GCF_027579735.1 Bombina bombina
TTTGTGTTTTTCCCTTAAAGGCACAGTACCATTTTTTAAATTCTGCTTTTTCACATTAATTAAAGTGTTTTCCAAGCTTGCTGGTCTCATTACTTGTCTGTTAAACATGTCTGACATAGAGGAAACTCCTTGTTCATTATGTTTAGAAGCCATTGTGGAACCCCCTCTTAGAATGTGTACCAAATGCACTGATCTTACTATAAGTTATAAAGACCATATTCCTGGCTTTAAAAGATTTATAACCAGAGGAAATTGACAAGTGGGAAGTTATGCCGACTAACTCTCCCCACGTATCAGAGCCTATAACTCCCGCTCAAGGGACGCCAAGTACATATAGCGCGCCCATTGCGTATACTTTACAAGACATGGCGGCAGTTATGAATCATACCCTTACAGAGGTATTGTCCAAACTGCCAGGGTTACAAGGAAAGCGAGACAGCTCTGCGGCTAGAACAAATACAGAGCTCTCTGACGTTTTAGTAGCTATGTCTGATATACCCTCACAATATGCAGAAGCCGAAGCAGGAGAGCTTCTATCTGTGGGTGATTTTTCTGACTCAGGGAAGACACTTCAACCTGATTCTGATATGTCTACATTTAAATTTAAGCTTGAACACTTCTGTGTGTTGCTCAGGGAGGTTTTAGCAACTCTGGATGTCTGTGACGCCATTGTAGTCCAGAGAAATTGTGTAAATTGGATAAATACTATGCAGTGCCTGTTTACACTGATGTTTTTCCAATACCTAAGAGGTTTTCAGAAATTATTACTAAGGAATGGGATAGACCAGGTGTACCATTCTCTCCCCCTCCTGTTTTTTTTTAAAAAAATTTTCCTATAGATGCCGCTACACGGGACTTGTGGCAAATGGTCCCTAAGGTGGAGGGAGCAGTCTCTACCCTAGCGAAGCGTACAACTATCCCTGTCGAGGACAGTTGTGCTTTTCTAGATCCAATGGACAAAAAATCAGAGGGCTACCTTAAGAAAATTTTTATTCAACAAGGTTTTATTCTCTAGCCCCTTGCATGAATTGCCCCTGTCACTGCTGCTGTGGCCTTCTGGTTTGAGTCTCTAGAAGAGGCTCTACAGGTAGAAACCCCATTGGATGATATCCTTGACAAGCTTAAAGCTCTTAAGCTAGCCAATTCATTTGTTTCTGATGCCATTGTTCATTTAACCAAGCTAACGGCTAAGAACTCAGGTTTTGCTATTAAGGCGCATAGGGCACTATGGCTTAATCCTGGTCAGCTGACGTTACTTCAAAGTCTAAGCTTCTCAACATTCCCTTCAAGGGGCAGACCCTATTCGGGCCTGGACTGAAGGAGATCATTTCTGATATTACTGGAGGAAAAGGTCCAACAAATTTAGGACCAAACAGACTAATTTTCATTCTTTTCGAAACTTCAAGAGTGGCGCAGCTTCAACTTCCTCTAATACAAAACAAGAGGGAAATTTTGCCCAGTCCAAGCCGGTCTGGAGACCTAACCAGGCTTGGAACAAAGGAAAGCAGGCCAAAAAAGCTGCTGCTGCCTCTAAGACAGCATGAAAGATCAGCCCCCGATCCGGAAACGGATCTAGTAGGGGGCAGATTTTCTCTCTTCGCCCAGGCTTGGGCAAGAGATGTCCAGGATCCCTGGGCGTTGGAAATTGTGTCCCAGGGATATCTTCTGGACTTCAAAGCTTCTTCCCCAAAAGGGAGATTTCATCTCTCACAATTATCTTGCAAACCAGATTAAAAAGAGAGGCATTCTTACATTGTGTTCAAGACCTCTAGTTATGGGAGTGATCCACCCAGTTCCAAAGAAGGAACAGGGCAAGGCTTCTATCAAATCTGTTTGTAGTTCCCAAGAAAGAGGGATCCTTCAGACCAATCTTAGATCTCAAGATCCTAAACAAATTTCCTCAGGGTCCCCATCCTTCAAGATGGAGACTATTCGAACCATCCTACCTATGATCCAGGAGGGTCAATATATGACTACCGTGGACTTAAAGGATGCTTATCTTCACATTCTGATACACAGAGATCATCATCAGTTTCTCAGGTTCGCCTTCCTAGACATGCATTACCAGTTTGTGGCTCTTCCCTTTGGGTTAGCTACGGCACCAAGAATCTTTACAAAGGTTCTAGGGTCACTCCTAGCGGTCCTAAGGCCATGGGGTATAGCTGTAGCCCCTTACCTAGATGACATTCTGATACAGGCGTCAAATTTTCAAATCGCCAGGTCCCATACGGACATTGTTCTGGCATTCCTGAGGTCTCATGGGTGGAAAGTGAACGAAGAAAAGAGTTCTCTATCCCCTCTCACAAGAGTTTCCTTCCTAGGAAATCTGATTCTGTAGAAATGAAGATTTACCTGACAGAGGCCAGGTTGTCAAAACTTCTAAATTCCTGCTGTGTTCTTTATTCTACTTCTCGCCCTTCAGTGGCTCAGTGTATGGAAGTAATCGGCTTAATGGTAGCGGCAATGGACATAGTGCCGTTTGCCCGCCTACCTTATCAGACCGCTGCAACTCTGCATGCTCAGTCAGTGGAATGAGGATTACACAGATTTGTCCCCTCTACTAAATCTGGATCAGAGACCAGGGATTCTCTTCTCTGGTGGCTATCTCGGGTCCATCTGTCCAAGGGTATGACCTTCCACAGGCCAGATTGGACAACAGTAACGACAGATGCCAGCCTTTTGGGCTGGGGTGCAGTCTGGAACTCCCTGAAGGCTCAGGGCTCGTGGACTCAGGAGGAGGCACTCCTTCCGATAAACATTCTGGAACTAAGAGCGATATTCAATGCTCTTCAGCTTGGCCTCAGCTTGCTGCAGTCAGGTTCATCAGATTTCAGTCGGGACAATATCACGACTGTAGCCTACATCAACCATCAAGGGGGAACAAGGAGTTCCCTAGCAATGTTGGAGGTTTCAAAAATAATTCTATGGGTAGAGGTTCACTCTTGCCATCTATCAGCTATCCATATCCCAGGAGTAGAGAACTGGGAGGTGGATTTTCTAACTCGGCAGACTTTTTATCCGGGGAGTGGGAACTCCTTCCGGAGGTGTTTGCACAGTTGCCAAGGCAGCGCTGATAGATGCTCTAGCAGTGCCTTGGTCCTTCAAGGCAGGTGTTTTTTATTTTTAAACTACAGTCACCACTGCACCCTATAGTTTCTCCTTTCTCTTGCTCTTCTTCGGTCGAATGACTGGTATTGGCAGTTAGGGGAGGAGCTATATAGACAGCTCTGCTCTGGGTGATCCTCTTGCAGCTTCCTGTTGGGAAGGAGAATATCCCACAAGTAATGGATGAATTGGTGGACTGGATACACCACAAGAGAAATAAATTTATCAGGTAAGCATAAATTTTGTTTTTAACCCCTTAAGGACCAAGGCCATTTTTCAATTTCTTTCCCTTAAAGACCAGGGCTATTTTTACATTTCTGCGGTGTTTGTGTTTAGCTGTAATTTTCCTCTTACTCATTTACTGTACCCACACATATTATATACCGTTTTTCTCGCCACTAAATGGAATTTCTAAAGATACCATTATTTTCATCATATCTTATAATTTACTATTAAAAATATTATAAAATATGAGGAAAAAATGGAAAAAAACACACTTTTTCTAACTTTGACCCCCAAAATCTGTTACACATCTACAACCACCAAAAAACAACCATGCTAAGTAGTTCTAAATTTTGTCCTGAGTTTAGAAATACCCAATGTTAACATGTTCTTTGCTTTTTTTGCAAGTTATAGGGCAATAAATACAATGAGCGCTAGTTACATTGGAACCCTGATATCTGTCAGGAAACCCTGAATATTCCTTGACATGTATATATTTTTTTTAGAAGACATCCCAAAGTATTGATCTAGGCCCATTTTGGTATATTTCATGCCACCATTTCACCGCCAAATGCGATCAAATAAAAAAAAAATCACTTTTTCACAAATTTTTTCACAAACTTTAGGTTTCTCACAGAAATTATTTACAAACAACTTATGCAATTATGGCATAAATGGTTGCAAATGCTTCTCTGGGATCCCCTTTGTTCAGAAATAGCAGACTTATATGGCTTTGGCGTTGCTTTTTGGTAATTAGAAGGCTGCTAAATGTCACTGCACACCACACGTGTTTTATGCCCAGCAGTGAAGGGGTTAATTAGGGAGCATGTAGGGAGCTTGTAGAGTTAATTTTAGCTTTAGTGTAGTGTAGTAGACAACCCAAAGTATTGATCTAGGCCCATTTTGGTATATTTAATGCCACCATTTCACCGCCAAATGCGATCAAATTTAAAAAAAAAATTAAATTTTTCGCAATTTTAGGATTCTCACTGAAATTATTTACAAACATCTTGTGCAATTATGGCACAAATGGTTGTAAATGCTTCTCTGGGATCCCCTTTGCTTAGAAATAGCAGACATATATGGCTTTGGCAATGCTTTTTGGTAATTAGAAGGCTGCTAAATGCCGCTGCACATAACACGTGTATGATGTCTTGCAGGGTTAATGTTAGCTTTAGTGTAGAGATCAGCCTCCCACCTGACACATCAGACCCCTTGATCCCTCCCAAACAGCTCTCTTCCCTCCCCTACCCCAGAATTGTCCCTGCCATCTTAAGTACTGGCAGAAAGTCTGCCAGTACTAAAATAAAAGGTATCTTTTTTTTTTTTACTTTTTTTTTTAAATAGCATATTTACATATGCTGCTGTGTAGGATCCCCCTTAGCCCCAAACCTCCCTGATCCCCCCAAACAGCTCTCTAACCCTCCCCCTCTACATTATGGGGCGCCATCTTGGGTACTGGCAGCTGTTTGCCAGTACCCAGTTTACAAAAAAATATATATTTTTACATTTTTCCCCCACTTTTCTGTAGTGTAGCTTCCCCCCCCTAAAGACTAAACCCCCACCCCCTCCCAGATCACTTCGATTATATATGATTTTTAATAATTTTTTATTCCCCCTCTCTCCCTCTAACTAACTGTTCCATAGTGTAACGGTTCCCATCCGCTCCCTCCCCGTGCACGCGCCCGCCCGTCTCCCCGTGCACGAGCGCGCATCCACGCGCGCCCCCTAACTACCCCGCCCACGATCCCGCCCACCACTGCACTTGAAAATCCATCTATGGCCGCCCACCCGCCTCCCACGTCGGCTCCCACCCACCAACGATTGCGGCCGCCGATGTCCGGTGCAGAGAGGGCCACAGAGTGGCTCTCTCTGCATCGGATGGGGGAAAATGTTATTGCAGTGATGCCTCGATATCGAGGCATCACTGCAATAACCGGAAAGCGGCTGGAAGCGATCAGGATCGCTTCCAGCCGCTTTCAACCCCAACGTCGTACAGGGTACGTCGCTGGTCTTTAAAGACCAGGTTGTGCAAGACGTACCCTGTACGACGTATGTCGTTAAGGGGTTAAGCAACATTCCATTTTACTTTTATTACCAAATTTGCTTACTCTCTTTGTATCCTTTGTTGGAGGAGTAGCAGTAGCCCTCCTGGGAGCTAGCTAAACACATCTGGTGAGCCAATGACAAGAGAGTTATGTGTGTAGGCATCAATCTGCAGCCAGCTCCCCTAAGCCTAGCTAGGTCTGCTTTTCAACAAAATACAGCAAAAAAACTAAATTAATTTGATAATAGAAATAAAATTAAAGAGACAGTCTAGTATAAATTAAACTTTCATTATTCAGATAGGACTTTTAATTTTATTTAACTTTCCAATTTAGTTTTATCATCAAATTTGCTTTTTTCTCTTGGTATTCTTAGTTTAAACTAAAACTAGGTAGGCTCATATGCTAATTTCTAAGCCTTTGAGGGCTGCCTCTTATCACAGGCTTTTAAAATCTCTTTTCAACACAGAGACAGAAAGTACACGTGGGCCATATAGATAACACTGTGTTCAGGCACAGGGGGTTATTTGAGATTTAGCACAAAACAATGCTAAATTTAAGACAATTGATAATAAACAGTCACAGTCATGTGATCAGGGGGCTGGAAGAAGGTTCCTAGATACAAGGTAATCACAGAGGTAAAAAGTATATTAATATAACTGTGTTGGTTATGCAAAATGGGGAATGGGTAATAAAGGGATTATCTATCTTTTAAAACAATAACAATTCTATGGTAGACTGTCCCTTTAAAAGTCTCTTAAAATGGTATGCTCTATCTGAGCCATGAACATTCTAGTGTAATCGTTAAGTGTTCTAATTCATTAGATCATTAAATATTTAAACAGATTAGAAGGATATGGCCAGTGACTGAATTAGGGCATTTACTGGAGGCTTTTCAGGACTGGAAAGTAGCTCACTACTGACAGACCTGACATGGGCGGAGCTGGGGCAGTCCCTGGTTTTGCAATATTAAAGGGACATAAAACAAAGTTGGGATAGAGACCAAATATAATATGTACTTTAATTACTTTACCTGCAAATATATACTGTAGTGCCTCGCTATTAACCCTTTCTTTTAAGTTTCCAAATTGTACAGCTCTATCTCCCCCCACACAATACCTTCTATGGTTTCTATATTTACCATTGATTTGGTAGAATGCAGAAGTGAACATTCATTATCTGCTAGATCATGCCTAGAAGCAAATACGCTTCTGTGAACTCAATTGAAATACAATGCCTGTGTTTCTTATGCAAAACACTAATAAGGGGGTGGATCAGACTACTCTAGACAAAATGGATATGTAAGTAATTTAGCTTTTTTTTAGAATGATTTTAAAATACTTGCCAGCCATTTTTAAACAATTTTTAAATGCAAACTATATAATTACAGTATATGCTATATTTGCCTCTAGGGATACCCACGGCTCTAGAATTGCTTGCAACATTTTCTTGCAAATTTTTAACTAGGCTCCACTCATTAGTAGACATATTTATAGTTAGAGGGTTCTGAATGCAGTTGACAACAATGGATCATTAGGATTATTGTCTAACCAATATGATTGTTCAAATGGTTATTAACTGATTTATGACATTACCTACAACAATTAGTGATTGACTATATTTTTATGGATATCAAATTCATATTTATTCATTCAAATTATGTGTATTTATATATTTCTTAACCCCTTAATGACAAGCGCCATACCCTGTACGGCGCTTGTCGTTAAGCCCTGTACGGCGCTGCTGTCCTGGTTACAAAGTTACTGATGCAGAGAAAGAGAGACATCCTGTGTCCCTCTCTCCATCAGGTAGTGGTGGTGCCGATCATTGGTGGCGTGGGAGGTTTAGGAGGGAAGCAGGGGCAGGAACAGGTGGGAATGCTACACTACGGTAAAAATAAATGCTGAGAGTGGGAGAGAGGGGGAAGGAGGAGGAGGAGGGAGCGGGAATAGAGTGTAGGGGAGTTGTAGAGTGGAGTGGTGAATAGAGGGTAGGGGAAACAATCTTGAAGGGGGAAGTAGGGTAAATGAGGGGGGGCAGCTACACTACAGAATTCTTTTATTTTTTTTATGAAAGAAAAGAGAAA
>NW_026512366.1:0-37500 GCF_027579735.1 Bombina bombina
CAGTATCAGAGCTGCTATTGAAAAGGAATGAAATCTCACTGGAATGACAGCAATCAAAAAGATGATGTCCCACATGCTGAGGTGACATTGGGGCATAAAGTTGACTTTGGACAATGGGTTCATTTTGATTGAACTGATCTGATAGAGCAGGAGTGCTGTAGTAGCTTTTACGCGGTGCTAACTACATTTGTGGATGTGTAAAAAGAGTGATAAGTGGAGGCAAATTGGTTGCTTAAAGGGACATGAAACCCCAATTTTTTCTTTTGTGATTTAAAAAGAGTATGCTATTTTAAACAACTTTCTAATTTACTTCTATTATCTAATTTGCTTAATTCTCTTGTCATACTTTGCTGAAAAGCATATCTAGATAGGCTCAGTAGCTGCTGATTGGTTGCTGCACATAGATGCCTTGTGTGATTGGCTCCCCCATGTGCATTGCTATTTCTTCAATAAAGGATATCTAAAGAATGAAGCAAATTAGATAATAGAAGTAAATTGGAATGTTGTTTAAAATTGTATTCTCTACTTGAATCATGAAAGAAAAAAATTGGGTTTAGTGTCCCTTTAAGCTCACAAATTATAATTTCCTCAGTGAATGTATGGGGTCAGAAACTATACCTATGTATGTATGCTCACTGTATGCTTTGGCATTCAGACTTAAATCAGTTGTGGTGTAACTTTAGATTTTAATTATTTAAAACAAAAACAAAACTATGGACTTTTTTTTTTTTTTTTTACTAATTATTGCGGCATTCCAGTTAAAGGGACATAATACTCATATGCTAAATCACTTTTTCTTTTTTTTTTTTTTTTTAAAAAGCTTTATTGAATGAGTATATTACATAAATCCAAAAGAATAGAAAGACATCCATAAGAAATACAGACATTATGTGCATAGTAATATTTCCAGGTTACAGCATACTGGAATCAGCAATAACAATTTTTTCCAAAATGTCTCTTCCTTACTTATCTAACTCATTGTGCAAATGTAGGCTTATAACGTTATTCTGTGCATTTAAATCTAAGCTTGTAAATTTTTGCAAAAGTTCGGGTATTACTTCATACCCCAAGAAGAAAAGACAGAAAAAAGGTAGAGTAGTGTGGTATGGGTAGAGAAGGGGAGGGGGGAGAGGGAAGAAAAAAAAAAAAAAAAAAAAAAAAAGAGGGGGGGGGGGGAAGGAAAGTGGACGGGAGTCAAAATTTTAATCGACTTACGTCCAACCTTAGGTATTCTTTCAGTATGGGGGCTGGCTGATCTCCTCTAGGACATATTGGGTAGTAGCTGTCCCAGAAGGAGTATCCATTTGTTTACCAGGTCAAATTTGGTCTGGGAGGGCTAGTAGATTCCCCTGCCCTCCCAGATCAGAACCATATGTTCATGCGTCTCCAATTTCCCAGTTTTGAGGTAATGGTATCGTTCCAAACTAAGCAGATCACGAACTCCATGCTTCCATTCATTAAGGTTTGGAGCCTGTATAGATTTCCAATGTTTTGGGACCAGGCCCTTAGCGCAGTTTAGCATCAATAAGAAAAGCTTATGTTTGGCTTCCACCATTATCTTGGGAAGGTCGTGATATAGCAGGTACTTCGGATTGGGTGGTAGTATGATGTCAAGGAGCCGACTACATTCCTGAAACACCCCTTCCCAAAAGACACTCAATCGTGGGCAGGTCCACCATATGTGCATAATTGTCCCTTCTTCTCCGCAGCCCCTCCAACAATCCCCGCACGCATGCGGATAGATCCTGCGGAGCCTCTGTGGGGTCAGGTACCACCGGCTTAGGAACTTAAAATGCATCTCCTGTAGCCTCATAGAGACCGATGTTTTTTTGGCTTTGCTGAATATCCCCAGCCAATCCTCCGTTGTAATATCAGAGTTTAAGTCTGCCCGCCAAGCATCTACATATGAAGGCAACGTCTCCTTACTGCTCACTAGGAGTAGTTTGTATAACCGGGATATCAAGTGGCCAGGTGGCTGCGCCATGGTGCACATGGACTCAAAGAGAGTTTTTTCCCTTGTGAAGGGTATAGTATCCCTGTAGCCACTTATGTAGTGGTGGAGTTGTGCAACCCTAAACCATGAGGAGAATAGCCAGTGGTCCCACTGCTTTAGACTTTCTTGGGTCCGAAGTTTTCCCTCATGGAAAGCGTTTGAGATTGCTGCGTCCGCCAGAGTGTATGGTTGTTTCAGGTGTTGAGATTTGTTTACTAGTGCATTGTCTGGATTTTCAAAAACCGGTGTCACCGGAGATTGGGCAGTAGATATATGGTTATGCATTTTAATCATGGCATCCCATTCCTGAAACACATCTCCCAGTAGGGGGTATTTACGTAATAGGGATGATCGGTTCTCAACTGATATCCACGCGAGGGCACCAATATTACCCCTCTGCAGAATTTCGCAATCTAACTCCACCCATGCTCTGTCCGTTTTATTATGACACCAGTGAACTAGCCGCTGGGCAAGTATAGCCCTGAAGTATGTCTTCAGTGAAGGGACCCCTGCACCTCCCTGGTCCCTAGGGAGGAACATCGTTTTTTTGTTGACTCTCGGCCGGATGCCATTCCAGATGTACGCTTCTATTTCTGATTGAATCTGGTGGATTAAAGGTGACGCTGACAAGAGAGGTATTGCCTGCATTATATAAAGGACCCTGGGCAGTATATTCATCTTAACTGCATGGATTCGGCCCATCCATGAGATGGATTTATTCTTCCATCTGGTCAAGTCCTCCACCACTGCGTCTCTGATCTGTTTGTAATTTATTTCAACGCTGTTTGATACTACTGGGGTCAGCAGTATCCCCAGGTATTTCAAGTGTCGACCTGCTATTTTAAGTGGGCATAGGGAGCAGGTCTCACGAAAGACCTCATCCGGGACCGTTATGTTCATGATCTCTGACTTAGTCAGGTTGAGCAAGAAATCAGAGACTTTTCCAAACTCCGCAAATTCCATCAGTAATGCTGGTAGGGAGGTAGACACGACAGACAATATCACTAGGACGTCGTCAGCATACTACCAAGCCAGAGATGTCTGGGTTGTTACGTATTCTGCAGGCTAGTGTCTCCATTACAAGTGCAAATAATAAGGGGGACAGGGGGCACCCCTGCCTTGTTCCATTAGTAATCTGAAAAGAGTCGGATAGCGTGCCGTTGACTCTCACCCTGGCACTCGGTGCAGAGTACAGAGAGAAGATTGTATTCATAACACCGCGTCCAAATCCCAGTTTGTGCATAGTGTGTCGCATGAACAGCCAGTTGACCCGGTCGAAAGCCTTTTCGGCGTCTGTAGAGACCAAGGCTAACGGCACTGAGTTGTTCCGGGCATAAGATATCAGTTGCAGTACTCTTGTGGTATTGTCCCGGGCCTCTCTACCCGGGACAAATCCCACCTGATCTGTGTTGATCAGCTTTGGCAGTAGTTTGGCGAGACGATTGGCTATGGCCTTTGCCAGGACCTTAACATCCGCGTTAAGGAGCGAGATCGGCCTATAGCTGCTAGGTTGGTTTTCGGGTTTCCCCGGTTTATGAATAACCGATAGAAACGCTTCCAGCATGGAGCTCGGTAGTGCCGCACACTCCTGTACGCTATTGAATATCTGGAGCATCTTAGGTGCCAGTTTGTCAGAAAAGAGCTTATAATATCGCATGCCAAACCCATCCGGTCCAGGGCTTTTGCCCCCCGGGAGGTGCTTAATGGCCAGCTGAATCTCCCTCAGGGTAAAGGGGGCCTCAAGTTGGTCCGCTTCTTCTTGTGTTAGTTTTGGCATGTCTATTTTGTTTAGGAATTCTAGTATTCTACTTTCCTGGGTATCTACGGGTACCTGGGCAAGGTTCCCCTCTTGCGTATTGCGCAGATTATACAGAGATTCATAGAAACATCTAAATGTGTCTGCAATTGACGCGCCATCATGACGCTTGTTACCATTGCAGTCTTCGATCTCATAGACATATGTTTTGAGTCTCTGGCGCGCTAATGCCCTTGCCAGGAGTCTTCCAGCTTTATCACCTTGTTCAAAGTAATGTTGTCTAAGCCGGAGGGCCTTTGCTTGTTGTTCAGTTTGGATATGGTTTAGTAGTGCCGCTCTTGCGTCAGCTAGAGCTGCTTGCAGTGTGTTATCTGCTGGTTGGGCTTTATGCAAGGATTCTGCCTGTGCCACCTTTTGAAGTAAGGTATCATAGCGAGTCCGTTGTTCTCGACGGAGGGCCGAGGTGTGCTTAATTAAGACTCCCCGCAGGACACATTTATGTGCTTCCCATACTGTAGTTTCAGCCAAGGCACCACCTGCGTTAAGGCGGAAGTATTCCTCAATGGTGGCGTCGAGTTTCTTCTTAAGCAACTGATCGTCCAATAAGGACTCATCAAGTCGCCACACAAATGGGGTAATCGGCGCATCTGGCCAGTTGATAGTACATTTTACTGGTGCATGATCTGACCAGGTGATTTGACCAATGCTACTGCTAGCGGTGGATGAGAGTCCCGCTGAGTCCGTAAAGATATAGTCAATCCTGGTATATTTCCTATGAGGATGGGAATAAAAGGTGTAATTTTTGGCAGCAGGGTGCAATGTACGCCAGACATCATGGAGAACCAGGTCTCTCATGTATTTGGCGACTTGTTTCGTCACCCTGTGTGAAGTGCTAGACAAGCCATCTGATGTGTCTAAGGTGGGGCAGAATGAGACGTTGAAGTCACCACCCATGAAAACAATCCCTTTTTGGGCTTCCATGGTTCTATTTGTTAGTTTTTTTTAAAAAGGCGTCCTGCGCCACATTTGGGGAGTAGAGATTAACGAATGTTACTCTCTTGTTGTGTAGGGTGCCGGTCAATATCAAAAACCTGCCATCTGGGTCTCTGACGACCTGCTCCATTCGGAAGGGCACTCCTGCTCCGAAGAGAATTCCCACTCCGTTTTTTTTGGTCGGGCCGGACGCAAAGTAGGCTACTGGGAATTTTTAGTTATACCATTTTGGTTCTCTGGATCTGGAGAAGTGCGTCTCCTGGAGGTATACTATGTCCCCTCCCAGTCTCCAAAGATCTCTAGTGACTAGTGATCTCTTTCCAGGGCTATTAAGGCCTTTTGCATTCACTGTGATAATGTCTATTGAGCGGGCAGTGGCGCTCCCCAATCTGCCGGGAGTCATGTCTAAGGCTCACTGGGGTTAGAAAGATCAGATAAAGGCAGGGGGAGAAAAAAAAAAAAAAAAAAGGGGGGGGGGGAAAGGGGAGGGGTGGGGGAAGACCGGATTAGGGAGGGAAGAAGGTATGGGGAGTAAGGATAGGTAAGTTCAGAGAATGGGGAAGATATGGGGAGGTTTGGTTATTAGAGGAGAGCAGATGGTAGGGAAAAGTATAAGAAATAGGGAGCTAGGAGGAGCTCCTTGTTCAGATATAGGTATATGTGGGGTAGGGAGTAAGGAAGTATGAAACAGTAGGAGCGTAGAGGTTAACTCTACTTAAATAGGGGTAAATCAAAAGGAAGGGTAGTAACCTTCATGCTCTCAGCAACAAAAAATATACATTGATTCAATAACTTATAGATTAGCACAACTAGATAAAGATAAACTTGTCAACAAATACATGTGCATTTAACACCAGCTGGTAACAGTTCAACTGAAATGCACCCTAGCTCCAGCGATGTGGTGAGGACCCAGGGGGCTGTCAGAATCATCGGGTGGGTGAGGTTCACCCCGTGTCTATCGGGCATAAATCTATTGGGTGCTATCTCATGTCCGCGCCTATGTGTCCTGACCCATGTCAAAGTCAGAGTCAGCGCAGTCCTTCAGTCCATGTCAGGCAGGTCTGAGTCACTTCAAAGGTCTAAAAAATATCTGTTTCTTTCATGTAATTAACAAGAGTCCATGAGCTAGTGACGTATGGGATATACATTCCTACCAGGAGGGGCAAAGTTTCCCAAACCTTAAAATGCCTATAAATACACCCCTCACCACACCCACAAATCAGTTTTACAAACTTTGCCTCCAAGGGAGGTGGTGAAGTAAGTTTGTGCTAGATTCTACGTTGATATGCGCTCCGCAGCAAGTTGGAGCCCGGTTTTCCTCTCAGCGTGCAGTGAATGTCAGAGGGATGTGAGGAGAGTATTGCCTATTGAATGCAGTGATCTCCTTCTACGGGGTCTATTTCATAAGGTTCTCTGTTATCGGTCGTAGAGATTCATCTCTTACCTCCCTTTTCAGATCGACGATATACTCTTATATTTACCATTTCCTCTACTGATTCTCGTTTCAGTACTGGTTTGGCTTTCTACAAACATGTAGATGAGTGTCCTGGGGTAAGTAAGTCTTATTTTCTGTGACACTCTAAGCTATGGTTGGGCACTTTATTTATAAAGTTCTAAATATATGTATTCAAACATTTATTTGCCTTGACTCAGAATGTTCAACTTTCCTTATTTCCAGACAGTCAGTTTCATATTTGGGATTATGCTTTAAATTATCATATTTTGTCTTACCTCAAAAATTTGACTTTTTTCCCTGTGGGCTGTTAGGCTCGCGGGGGCTGAAAATGCTTCATTTTATTGCGTCATTTTTGGCGCGGATTTTTTTGGCGCAAAAATTCATTTCCGTTTCCGGCGTCATACGTGTCGCCGGAAGTTGCGTCATTTTTTGACGTTATTTTGCGCCAAAAATGTCGGCGTTCCGGATGTGGCGTCATTTTTGGCGCCAAAAGCATTTAGGCGCCAAATAATGTGGGCGTCTTATTTGGCGCCAAAAAATATGGGCGTCGCTTTTGTCTCCACATTATTTCAGTCTCATTTTCATTTGCTTCTGGTTGCTAGAAGCTTGATGTTTGGCATTTTTTTTTTCCCATTCCTGAAACTGTCTTATAAGGAATTTGATCTATTTTGCTTTATATGTTGTTTTTTCTCTTACATATTGCAAGATGTCTCACGTTGCATCTGAGCCAGAAGATACTACAGGAAAACCACTGCCTGCTGGATCTACCAAAGCTAAGTGTATCTGCTGTAAACTTTTGGTAGCTATTTCTCCAGCTGTTGTTTGTATTAATTGTCATGACAAACTTGTTAAAGCAGATAATATTTCCTTTAGTGATGTACCATTGCCTGTTGCAGTTCCCTCAACATCTAAGGTGCAGAATGTTCCTGATAACATAAGAGATTTTGTTTCTGAATCCATAAAGAAGGCTTTGTCTGTTATTTCTCCTTCTAGTAAACGTAAAAAGTCTTTTAAATCTTCTCTCTCTACAGATGAATTTTTAAATGAACACCATCATTCTGATTCTTTGGACTCTTCTAGTTCAGAGGATTCTGTCTCAGAGATTGATGCTGATAAATCTTCATATTTATTTAAGATGGAATTTATTCGCTCTTTACTTAAAGAAGTACTAATTGCTTTAGAAATAGAGGATTCTAGTCCTCTTGATACTAATTCTATACGTTTGGATAAGGTTTTTAAAGCTCCTGCGGTTATTCCAGAAGTCTTTCCTGTTCCTAATGCTATTTCTGCAGTAATTACTAAGGAATGGGATAAATTGGGTAATTCATTTACTCCTTCTAAACGTTTTAAGCAATTATATCCTGTTCCGCCTGACAGGTTAGAATTTTGGGACAAAATCCCTAAAGTTGATGGGGCTATTTCTACCCTTGCTAAACGTACTACCATTCCTACGTCAGATGGTACCTCGTTTAAGGATCCTTTAGATAGAAAAATTGAATCTTTTCTAAGAAAAGCTTATCTATGTTCAGGTAATCTTCTTAGACCTGCTATATCATTGGCTGATGTTGCTGCAGCTTCAACTTTTTGGTTGGAAACTCTAGCGCAACAAGTAACAAATCGTGATTCTCATGATATTATTATTCTTCTCCAGCATGCTAATAATTTCATCTGTGATGCCATTTTTGATATTATTAGAGTTGATGTTAGATTTATGTCTCTGGCTATCTTAGCCAGAAGAGCTTTATGGCTTAAGACTTGGAATGCTGATATGGCTTCTAAATCAACTCTACTTTCCATTTCTTTCCAGGGAAACATATTATTTGGTTCTCAGTTGGATTCTATTATTTCAACTGTTACTGGTGGGAAAGGAACTTTTTTACCACAGGATAAAAAATCTAAAGGTAAAAACAGGGCTAACAATCGTTTTCGTTCCTTTCGTTTCAACAAAGAACAAAAGCCTGATCCTTCGTCCTCAGGAGCAGTTTCAGTTTGGAAACCATCTCCAGTCTGGAATAAATCCAAACCTGCTAGAAAGGCAAAGCCTGCTTCTAAGTTCACATGAAGGTACGGCCCTCATTCCAGTTCAGCTGGTAGGGGGCAGGTTACGTTTTTTCAAAGAAATTTGGATCAAATCTGTTCACAATCTTTGGATTCAGAACATTGTTTCAGAAGGGTACAGAATTGGTTTCAAGATGAGACCTCCTGCAAAGAGATTTTTTCTTTCCCATGTCCCAGTAAATCCAGTGAAAGCTCAAGCATTTCTGAATTGTGTTTCAGATCTAGAGTTGGCTGGAGTAATTATGCCAGTTCCAGTTCCGGAACAGGGGATGGGGTTTTATTCAAATCTCTTCATTGTACCAAAGAAGGAGAATTCCTTCAGACCAGTTCTGGATCTAAAATTATTGAATCGTTATGTAAGGATACCAACGTTCAAGATGGTAACTGTAAGGACTATATTGCCTTTTGTTCAGCAAGGGAATTATATGTCCACAATAGATTTACAGGATGCATATCTGCATATTCCGATTCATCCAGATCATTATCAGTTCCTGAGATTCTCTTTTCTAGACAAGCATTACCAATTTGTGGCTCTACCGTTTGGCCTTGCTACAGCTCCAAGAATTTTCACAAAGATTCTCGGTGCCCTTCTGTCTGTAATCAGAGAACAGGGTATTGTGGTATTTCCTTATTTGGACGATATCTTGGTACTTGCTCCGTCTTTACATTTAGCAGAGTCTCATACGAATCGACTTGTGTTGTTTCTTCAAGATCATGGTTGGAGGATCAATTTACCAAAAAGTTCTTTGATTCCTCAAACAAGGGTAACCTTTCTGGGTTTCCAGATAGATTCAGTGTCCATGACTCTGTCTTTAACAGACAAGAGACGTCTAAAATTGATTACAGCTTGTCGAAACCTTCAGTCACAATCATTCCCTTCGGTAGCCTTATGCATGGAAATTCTAGGTCTTATGACTGCTGCATCGGACGCGATCCCCTTTGCTCGTTTTCACATGCGACCTCTTCAGCTCTGTATGCTGAACCAATGGTGCAGGGATTACACGAAGATATCTCAATTAATATCTTTAAAACCGATTGTTCGACACTCTCTAACGTGGTGGACAAATCACCATCGTTTAATTCAGGGGGCTTCTTTTGTTCTTCCGACCTGGACTGTAATTTCAACAGATGCAAGTCTCACAGGTTGGGGAGCTGTGTGGGGATCTCTGACGGCACAAGGAGTTTGGGAATCTCAGGAGGTGAGATTACCGATCAATATTTTGGAACTCCGTGCAATTTTCAGAGCTCTTCAGTTTTGGCCTCTTCTGAAGAGAGAATCGTTCATTTGTTTTCAGACAGACAATGTCACAACTGTGGCATACATCAATCATCAAGGAGGGACTCACAGTCCTCTGGCTATGAAAGAAGTATCTCGAATTTTGGTTTGGGCGGAATCCAGCTCCTGTCTAATCTCTGCGGTTCATATCCCAGGTGTAGACAATTGGGAAGCGGATTATCTCAGTCGCCAAACGTTGCATCCGGGCGAATGGTCTCTTCACCCAGAGGTATTTCTTCAGATTGTTCAATTGTGGGGGCTCCCAGAGATAGATCTGATGGCCTCTCATCTAAACAAGAAACTTCCCAGGTATCTGTCCAGATCCCGGGATCCTCAGGCGGAGGCAGTGGATGCATTATCACTTCCTTGGAAGTATCATCCTGCCTATATCTTTCCGCCTCTAGTTCTTCTTCCAAGAGTAATCTCCAAGATTCTGAGGGAATGCTCGTTTGTTCTGCTAATAGCTCCGGCATGGCCTCACAGGTTTTGGTATGCGGATCTTGTCCGGATGGCATCTTGCCAGCCATGGACTCTTCCGTTAAGACCAGACCTTCTGTCACAAGGTCCTTTTTTCCATCCGGATCTGAAATCCTTAAATTTAAAGGTATGGAGATTGAACGCTTGATTCTTGGTCATAGAGGTTTCTCTGACTCCGTGATTAATACTATGTTACAGGCTCGTAAATCTGTATCTCGAGAGATATATTATAGAGTCTGGAAGACTTATATTTCATGGTGTCTTTCTCATCATTTTTCTTGGCATTCTTTTAGAATACCGAGAATTTTACAATTTCTTCAGGATGGTTTGGATAAGGGTTTGTCCGCAAGTTCTTTGAAAGGACAAATCTCTGCTCTTTCTGTTCTTTTTCACAGAAAGATTGCTATTCTTCCTGATATTCATTGTTTTGTACAAGCTTTGGTACGTATAAAACCTGTCATTAAGTCAATTTCTCCTCCTTGGAGTTTGAATTTGGTTCTGGGAGCTCTTCAAGCTCCTCCGTTTGAACCTATGCATTCATTGGACATTAAATTACTTTCTTGGAAAGTTTTGTTCCTTTTGGCCATCTCTTCTGCTAGAAGAGTTTCTGAATTATCTGCTCTTTCGTGTGAGTCTCCTTTTCTGATTTTTCATCAGGATAAGGCGGTGTTGCGAACTTCTTTTGAATTTTTACCTAAAGTTGTGAAGTCCAACAACATTAGTAGAGAAATTGTGGTTCCTTCATTATGTCCTAATCCTAAGAATTCTAAGGAGAAATCATTGCATTCTTTGGATGTTGTTAGAGCTTTGAAATATTATGTTGAAGCTACGAAATCTTTCCGTAAGACTTCTAGTCTATTTGTTATCTTTTCCGGTTCTAGGAAAGGCCAGAAAGCTTCTGCCATTTCTTTGGCATCTTGGTTGAAATCTTTAATTCATCTTGCCTATGTTGAGTCGGGTAAAACTCCGCCTCAAAGAATTACAGCTCATTCTACTAGGTCAGTATCTACTTCCTGGGCGTTTAGGAATGAAGCTTCGGTTGACCAGATCTGCAAAGCAGCAACTTGGTCTTCTTTGCATACTTTTACTAAATTCTACCATTTTGATGTATTTTCTTCTTCTGAAGCAGTTTTTGGTAGAAAAGTTCTTCAGGCAGCGGTTTCAGTTTGAATCTTCTGCTTATGTTTTTTGTTAAACTTTATTTTGGGTGTGGATTATTTTCAGCAGGAATTGGCTGTCTTTATTTTATCCCTCCCTCTCTAGTGACTCTTGTGTGGAAAGATCCACATCTTGGGTAGTCATTATCCCATACGTCACTAGCTCATGGACTCTTGTTAATTACATGAAAGAAAACATAATTTATGTAAGAACTTACCTGATAAATTCATTTCTTTCATATTAACAAGAGTCCATGAGGCCCACCCTTTTTTGTGGTGGTTATGATTTTTTTGTATAAAGCACAATTATTCCAATTCCTTATTTTATATGCTTCGCACTTTTTCTTATCACCCCACTTCTTGGCTATTCGTTAAACTGATTTGTGGGTGTGGTGAGGGGTGTATTTATAGGCATTTTAAGGTTTGGGAAACTTTGCCCCTCCTGGTAGGAATGTATATCCCATACGTCACTAGCTCATGGACTCTTGTTAATATGAAAGAAATGAATTTATCAGGTAAGTTCTTACATAAATTATGTTATTTAGAGCCTGCTCTATCTGGAATAGGGCTGGTGTTTGAGTCCAAAGAGTTTTACGTCGGTAAACCAGATCTTCTATTTAAGTCAGGATATGGTGGCGTGTTTAACCACCCCTGGGTCAACACCACAGCCCAAAAGGTACCCATTTCCCATTTATTTTTTAGGCAGAGTGCGAGATAAAACCAGATATTGAGCAATAGCATATATATATCTAGGGTGCATTCCATGAAATAGTGCAGTGAAAACAACAATCCCCGCCCAGCAATTTTACATTCAGCAGGAACATAATGCTATAAACAGTAAACAGTTCTGAAATAACTAACATATTTATGGTCATGTGACCAATATACTATGCAAATTTTAGGGCAGTCCAACTATGTCAGGTCAGACACGGGCAAGTCACTGCAATATTGTCAGACCAAGTGCAAAGTGAGATCAGGTGGTCAGTTATTACAGATATAGTGCATATTATTGAGTAGTATAGTAAAGTCGACTATAACTGCGCTGTTATAACTCACTGTATGTTCTATTACATAGAGAATTTCTCAGTCTAGGCCTGAAGGTGATTTGTACATGGGCAGTACTGTCCTGAAAAGCAAGTGTAATGCTGCGGGAGGTAGTCCCATCCCGGGGTACAACAGGATTATGTGTTTGCTCGGAGTGTAGTGTTCCTGCTGTCTATTGTGTCATCAGTGTACTATGTCCTGCTCAGTATGGTGTTAGCTCTGTAGTGTAAGGCAGTGAGTTTGGGGCAGTGTACAGTCTTGAATTTAATGTATTCCACAGGGCTAGAATCCGACCACCCAAGTCAAGATGTGGTGGCCTAAGAGTCACGGCCCATCTGGGGTTATTACTAAAGAGGGAAGCATGTGTGTGCGTCAGGCCGGTACTCAATATATAGAACTGGGTAATAGAGCAACGACATCACAGGATCTTCCCCGTAGGGCAGTTACACATTCAAAAGGATCTTACAATTTATAAACAGTGACAGTGTTAAGTGTGTACAAAGTGATAGCCATGTGACTACGTGTCCTGCATACATTTTTGAAGCAGTCTATTAATATCAGATGCAGTGTAAATAGTCACTGTAATATGTTCAAGAAGAAAGGGGAAAAGTGTGTCCCATCAGGTTTTTGAGTTGAATGTAGTGTTCTTATACATTATACATATACTTAGCTCTATGTTGCGAGGATCAAATTCAGCATATAGGGACTGTAGAATGTGGCAAAAATCATGTCCCGGTCAGCAAACCAGTGGTGTGTCCCTGTGAAGAGAGCAACAATGACCTAGAGTGGCCTTCTCTGAGGCAGGTTCCCGGCATCCATGTTGTCAGCACCTCTTCGGGCAGGTTCTGCTACTAGGCCCAGTGGTCTGATCTGTGTTCCCATGGCTTGGTTAAAGGCTGGCAGGTCGGAGGGCACCCGATATGTGGCGGTGGTTCCGTCTCTGGATGCTATCAAGCAGGTTGGGAAGCCCCATCTATATGGGATGTCTTGATCTTTAAGTGCAGACGTGAGGAAGCGCAGCTCCCTCCTTTTTTGCAAAGTTGCCGGACATAGGTCTGTATAAATCTGTATTTCCACTCCTTCATATGATAAGGATTGCCTGCTTCTGGCATGCTTGAGTATATTTTCTCTGTCTCTATATGAGAGGAGCCTAACAATTATGTCCCTAGGTGGGGCTCTGGCTGGAGGTTTAGGCCTTAAAGCTCTGTGAGCTCTTTCAATGTGCAGGTCCTCAGCTTCTGGGGTATTAGTGACATATTTAAAGAGTCTTTGTGTGTACTGGGTTATTTCTGCTGGAGTCACGGTCTCAGGAACACCCCTTATCCTCAAATTATTCCGTCGACTCCTGTTCTCTAAATCTTCAATCCTCTCAGTTAGATTCATTATAGTTGTTTCTTGTGACCCTATACAGTTGGTGTTATGTTGTATATCAGAGCGTAAGACCTCTTGTGATTCTTCAACTAGTGTAACTCTATGATCTACATTAGCAATGTCCTTCTTGAGCTCACCAAACATGTTCCTCATCTCCATTATGGCATCTTTTATGTCACTCTTAGAAGACAAGTGTCTTAAATCATCTTTGGTGACATAATCATACTGTCTGTATTCTGTGCCTTGAGAGGAAGCTGCTTCAGGTTGCCCTTTAGGGCCTACTGGGTCTTTCTGGGAGTTTTGGGTTGACTCTGCGGATATCAAGTAATTATCCATGTTGGAGGAGTGTAGGGTTTTTTGCGGCTTAGTACCCCTCTTAGTGGACATAGCGGTGATTAACGGTTAGCGTGGCCTAGTTTATAATGGGCCTGTAGCCTGAGAGAGATGTATACAGTGGCGGCCTTGTGTGTCTATTTTATACAGCACAGAATTAGCATTGAGAGGATATAATTACTTTCTTGCGTGCTGTTAGTAGTTGAACAGGCCTCTGGTAAGGTGTGCGCACGCTGTCATTAATTTAGCCCCAGGCCTTCCCTGCGTCCCTGATATAGCCCACGTGTGCTGCGTGTTTAGGGATAAGACTCACCGCTCACTTCACCGGCTTCTCCTCTCTACGACCCCGTCTCCGGTATCGCTATGTCTTCCGACAAGGTAGGGTCCGGCCAAGGAGAAAGTTAAGGCCTCACTACGGACTGTAGCTCCGCCAGATGTTGCAGAGTCGAGTCCGGTATAGACCCCAAGTCTGTGCGTGTACTTCTTGCTGTAATTCGGGCCTTTAGCGGCGTATATCGCGAGTGCCCCAATACTCTCCGTTAGCAAGTTGTCAGGCTGAAGTTTAGTAGGGCGCAGGAAGAGGTAATACGCAGCCGCTTGCTGTCCACACTGCAGGCTTCTCCTCTCTCGGCGTTTGTGCACCCACAATGACCCAGTTTCGGTTCCAGTTTAGGTCTCCCATATACAGCAGAGGTTTTGGGTGTTTTCTAAGCTGTTAGTTGTGCTTAAGCTTATGCTGAGAGCATTTAGGTATCAGAGCACTTTCAGTGTGCGGCCATCTTCACTCGTGGCCAGGCTCCGCCCCCATGCTAAATCACTTTTAACTGATGCAGTATAACTGTAAAAAAGCTGACCGGAAAATGTCACCTGAGCATCTCTATGTAAAAAAAAAAAAGGAAGATATTTTACCTCACAGCTTCCTCAACTCAGCAGAGTAAGTGCTGTGTAAAAAGTTACTCGGCTGTTGCCCAGCTGCAGGTAAAAAAAAAAAGAATAAATGAACAGCAGCCAATCGGCATCAACAGTGCTGAGGTCATGAACTTTTACTGTGATCTCATGAGATTTGACTTAACTCTCATGAGATTTCATAGTAAACTTCCTTAAACTGAATAGGGAAATAAGATGAATGTGCACGAAAGCTCACTCCCTTAGCTGTCCCAGGACAGCTGCTGCTTAGAAGTCCTTTACAATGGGATGTAGCTACTGAGGAACTTTTGAGGTAAAATATCTTTCTCTTTTACATAGAGATGTTCAGGTGATATTTTCTAGTCTGCTTTTTACAGCTATGCTGTATCACTTTCAAGTGTTTCAACATTTGGGTATCATGGCCCTTTAATCAAATTTACCACAAAGGAAAAGCAGGGTCTATGTTTGACAAATGCATTAATGTTTTTTGAAGTTTTTGTTCTATGTCTTATTCAATTCAATATTATTTTATTATACAATTGAAATGTATCTCTTAATTTAATTTTCCATTTGTTATTTTTTTAATCTGTCAACTTTGAAATAGTTGCCAAGCTCCGCCCACTGATGACATCACGATCTGGGCTGCATCTAGGCACTCTGATTCAACAGACTGTCAATTTTTTTCAGCAAACTAGTGAGCCTTTTGTTATTGGATGCCATATGCAGCCCAGATCGTGATGTTATCAGTGGGCGGAGTTTGGCAGCCATTTCAAAGTGGCCAGAAACAATATTCATTTTAAAATAACTTTTTTACTGTTCCTGCTGCATGAAATAGAAAGTGGTGCAGGAGGCTATTTGCTTCTTAATCTAAGTTAAGATTTTAAGATGACTAAGGTGTTGACTGACCCTTAAACAGTTGCTGATAGACGTGTAGTATTTATATAGTTAAGAACCCGTCTAACGGAATAAAACAAGAAAAATAACGAAAGGAAAACCAGAGCTTGGGGAGAAAAGCTAAAGAAAGAATGAAAAAGTTGGAGGAAAGACATATTTTTTTTTCTAGTTTAACCTGATTTAATAGCTGTATGAAACGCTGCAATATCAGCTTTCATACATATTCTTATCTGTAATGATCCGTTTCCTACCTTGGGAATTGTACAGTTATGTTTTTGCACCTATCAGGGGCTTTCTTAGAAGCCACACCTCTAACATTACTAATCAAATTGCCTTTCTTTGTGACCGCTACTTTAATATTTAATTTAAGCTTTTAGTTTAGAAGTAAAACAGATTTTACAAGCATTGTTTAAATTACACCTTGTCAAAATATTTATCAGTTGAACTCTTATTTTTCATATGTACAAATATGTTAAATTGTTAATTTGATCTGTTCCCATTCACATACTAATCTTTCTTTTCTTTTATGCAGAGCTGACGTCTTTGGTGCTACATAACTAAAGAAGCAGCTGCAGGATGAAAAGATGGCAGCTCCGCTTATTGCACCACCCGGCCCTGCTAGTTACAAAGCTTTTACTCCTGAATCTTTGGCTGCCATTGAAAAACGCATAGCTGTTGAAAAAAAAAAGCCACCAAAGCCAGACAGCAGCCACAGAGACGATGATGATGAAAATAAACCAAAACCAAACAGTGACCTGGAAGCAGGCAAAAGTGTGCCATTTATTTACGGTGATCCCCCTTCGAAACTGGTTGCAGAGCCAATCGAAGACTTAGACCCTTTTTATTTAAACCAGAAAGTGAGTTGATATTTGAGAAAAATATTACAGCAGATTTCAGGTTATGTGCCTGGATGATGATGATCATCTCTGCAACACCTCCAGGAAGAGGCAATGGGAATAAGTTGGTTTAAGTGTTTTGTTTTAGAAAAAAAAAATTGTTCTCCTTTTACCTTATATATTTTTTTTTTCAGTGAATCACATTTTTATTACAACAGTTGGTGGATTTATATGATCCACTACAATGGTTAAGTGTAAAACTAACATTTCATTTTTATTTGCAGGTTCAAAGATATGATTGTGAATTTCAAGATATAAGAAATATCCATGTGTTATTGAGATTACTGCTTTATTTTTTTACCTTCAGTTCTTTTTATTGTCTTCAAAAATCTTTAGTGCCCATGTATTTGGTAGTGTTATCAGTCCTATTGTTTGTGACTTCAGATATTTGATGTTGTATAAATTTGTATACAGTTTCTGTAGAGTATTATCAAAACTATTTTACATTTATTGGGTACTACTATTTAGAGGCTTTACATGGTTCTTATGATATGTTACATTAGACCTTTATTAAACACTGAGTAAAATCTATTTTTAAAGCATCACACAACATATAATGGCAGATGTTAGCTCCTGTGTATTGGATACAAAAGTGATTTTATTGAACTTACCTAGACTTGAAGTGAAAAAAGGAGTTTAATTTACTTTTACGTTTTTTATGCTAATGGTTTCCAATGGTTCTAGCATTGTTTTGTAACAAAGAAAGTGATGTCATGGTAAAATAATTCTGGTTTTATCTGGGTCCTCATTTTGTGCTTTTGCAAGGAGCCAGTGTTTTTAACACATTAACTGACATGTTGCTAAAAACTTCTGCTAAGATGCAATATATTCATTTAGAGGAATGAATCATTAATAATGATATTGAGACAGTATATTCTTTTTTTAATAACAACTCATGCTTGTGCCTGCTAATGTTATCTAGTTTTATGTATACAAATGAGGAGAATGTATTTGTTTTGATATTTTATTTAACAGTAAAACATTTTCTGTAAACTGTGGCATAATACTCCCCTATTGGGATATATGTTTCATACATTTCCCTTTTCACTGAACCTATTGAGACTCATGTAGTCGCTTTTATATCATACTGGTATAATGTATATATTATCTGTATGGGTCTACACTTGGCAGAAATGTTACTGAAGAATTGTGCATTATTACTTAAGTCATAACTTTTTTTTTTTTTTTTTAGTGAAAACATTTTTTCTCCAACATTGGTGTGTCCGGTCCACGGCGTCATCCATTACTTGTGGGAAATATTCTCCCCCACAGGGAAAGGCAAGGAGAGCACACAGCAAGAGCTGTCCATATAGCTCCCCCTCTGGCTCCGCCCCCCAGTCATTCTCCTTGCCGCTCTGAACAAGTAGCATCTACCACGGGGATGGCGAGGAGTTTGTGGTATTAGTTGTAGTTTTTTATTCTTCTATCAAGAGTTTATTTTAAAATAGTGCTGGCTTGTACTATTTACTCTATAACAGAAAAGTGATGAAGATTTCTGTTTAAGAGGGCTATGATTTTAGCAGACAGTAACTAAAATCCATTACTGTTATCACGCAGGACTGTTGAAACAAGAGAACTTCAGTTGGGGGTAACAGTTTGCAGACTCATCTGCTTCAGGTATGACTGGTCTCCTTCTAACAACACAGGCTAATGCTAGATGAGTCATATTTCCCCTCAGGGGAAAAGGTAAGCCATTTTTCTTTCACCTCAGCAAAAAAGATAACAGGCTTCCCCTTTTTGTTTTTTATGCTGGTAGACACTGTTAGGGGCAAAATCGATTGGTTTTTATTACAATATGATACCATTTGAAATATTTTATAAGCTCACATACACTGGGGAACGTTTTTTATTGATCTGGCTTGTTTTAGACACCTAAATCTAGTCAGGAAGGCCCCTTCACTCTAGTGTGCTGAGGGAGGAAGCCTCATTTTGGTGCTTCAGCTGCACAGTTGATTTACAAGGCAGTGCATGCAGATAGGGTCCTGTGGCTCAGAAAGTGACTCCAAAAGGCTTTTTTCTGTGAATGGTGACTCCTAAGGAAGGTAAAAAGCTGCAACAAGGCTGTAGCAGGGATTGTAGTGTATAAAAACGGTTAAATCCAACAATTAGCTCCGGTTTGCTTGTTTTAAGAGCTAGAGTCTCCATATTTGCTGTGCAATACTTTCTAAGCATTAAGACACTGGGGTCCAAATTTCAGAAAAATCGGATATTGCCTTCATAGTTTTTTGAACATTCAGAAATAAATGTCATTTTATTATTTAAAGAGACAGTAACGTTTTTGTTTAAAATCGTTTTTATTGCATTGTTTGCCTGCCTAAATCTGTTTAACATGTCTGTTCCATCAGATAACCTATGTTCTGTGTGTATAGAGACAAATGTGGTTCCCCCTTCGAGTGTTTGTGATAATTGCGCCATAGCGTCCAAACAAAATCAGGACAGCTCTGTTATTTTTCATAATGTTGCCCAAGATGATTTATCTAATGAAGGTAGTGGGGATAGCTCTACATCCTCTCCTTCTGTGTCTACACCAGCTTTGCCCGCGCAGGCGACACCTAGCGCGCCAGTGCTTATTTCTATGCAACAATTATCAGTAGTAGTGGATAATTCTATAGCAAATCTTTTATCCAAACTGCCAGCTTTTCAGAGAAAGCGTGATTGTTCAGTTTAAAATACAGATAAAAAGGATGAACAATCAGACGCTGACGATGCCTTATCTATTTTACCCTTGCATCAATCGGAATTGGCTGTAAGGGAAGGGCTGTCTGAGGGTGAAATTTCAGATTCAGGAAAAATTTCTCAACAGGCAGAACCTGATCTAGTGGCATTTAAGTTTAAACTAGAACATCTCCGCGCTTTGCTTAAGGAGGTATTAGCTACTCTGGATGACTGTGATTCCATGGTAGTACCAGAGAAGTTGTGCAAATTGGACAAATTTTTAGAGGTCCCAGTGCACGACGACGCTTTTCCAATACCTAAGAGGGTAGCGAACATAGTGGAAAAGGAGTGGGAGAAGCCAGGTGTACCCTTTGCCCCACCTCCTATATTTAAGAAAATGTTTCCCATAGTAGACCCTAGAAGGGACGCATGGCAAACGGTCCCGAAGGTTGAGGGAGCTGTTTCAACACTAGCGAAGAGCACAACTCTTCCTATAGAGGACAGCTGCGCTTTCAAAGATCCTATGGATAAAAAATTGGAAGGATTGCTTAAAAAGATTTTCTTTCATGTAATTAACAAGAGTCCATGAGCTAGTGACGTATGGGATATACATTCCTACCAGGAGGGGCAAAGTTTCCCAAACCTTAAAATGCCTATAAATACACCCCTCACCACACCCACAAATCAGTTTTACAAACTTTGCCTCCAAGGGAGGTGGTGAAGTAAGTTTGTGCTAGATTCTACGTTGATATGCGCTCCGCAGCAAGTTGGAGCCCGGTTTTCCTCTCAGCGTGCAGTGAATGTCAGAGGGATGTGAGGAGAGTATTGCCTATTGAATGCAGTGATCTCCTTCTACGGGGTCTATTTCATAAGGTTCTCTGTTATCGGTCGTAGAGATTCATCTCTTACCTCCCTTTTCAGATCGACGATATACTCTTATATTTACCATTTCCTCTACTGATTCTCGTTTCAGTACTGGTTTGGCTTTCTACAAACATGTAGATGAGTGTCCTGGGGTAAGTAAGTCTTATTTTCTTTGACACTCTAAGCTATGGTTGGGCACTTTATTTATAAAGTTCTAAATATATGTATTCAAACATTTATTTGCCTTGACTCAGAATGTTCAACTTTCCTTATTTCAGACAGTCAGTTTCATATTTGGGATTATGCTTTAAATTATCATATTTTGTCTTACCTCAAAAATTTGACTTTTTTTCCCTGTGGGCTGTTAGGCTCGCGGGGGCTGAAAATGCTTCATTTTATTGCGTCATTTTTGGCGCGGATTTTTTTTTGGCGCAAAAATTCATTTCCGTTTCCGGCGTCATACGTGTCGCCGGAAGTTGCGTCATTTTTTGACGTTATTTTGCGCCAAAAATGTCGGCGTTCCGGATGTGGCGTCATTTTTGGCGCCAAAAGCATTTAGGCGCCAAATAATGTGGGCGTCTTATTTGGCGCCAAAAAATATGGGCGTCGCTTTTGTCTCCACATTATTTCAGTCTCATTTTCATTTGCTTCTGGTTGCTAGAAGCTTGATGTTTGGCATTTTTTTCCCATTCCTGAAACTGTCTTATAAGGAATTTGATTTATTTTGCTTTATATGTTGTTTTTTCTCTTACATATTGCAAGATGTCTCACGTTGCATCTGAGCCAGAAGATACTACAGGAAAACCACTGCCTGCTGGATCTACCAAAGCTAAGTGTATCTGCTGTAAACTTTTGGTAGCTATTTCTCCAGCTGTTGTTTGTATTAATTGTCATGACAAACTTGTTAAAGCAGATAATATTTCCTTTAGTGATGTACCATTGCCTGTTGCAGTTCCCTCAACATCTAAGGTGCAGAATGTTCCTGATAACATAAGAGATTTTGTTTCTGAATCCATAAAGAAGGCTTTGTCTGTTATTTCTCCTTCTAGTAAACGTAAAAAGTCTTTTAAATCTTCTCTCTCTACAGATGAATTTTTAAATGAACACCATCATTCTGATTCTTTGGACTCTTCTAGTTCAGAGGATTCTGTCTCAGAGATTGATGCTGATAAATCTTCATATTTATTTAAGATGGAATTTATTCGCTCTTTACTTAAAGAAGTACTAATTGCTTTAGAAATAGAGGATTCTAGTCCTCTTGATACTAATTCTATACGTTTGGATAAGGTTTTTAAAGCTCCTGCGGTTATTCCAGAAGTCTTTCCTGTTCCTAATGCTATTTCTGCAGTAATTGCTAAGGAATGGGATAAATTGGGTAATTCATTTACTCCTTCTAAACGTTTTAAGCAATTATATCCTGTTCCGCCTGACAGGTTAGAATTTTGGGACAAAATCCCTAAAGTTGATGGGGCTATTTCTACCCTTGCTAAACGTACTACCATTCCTACGTCAGATGGTACCTCGTTTAAGGATCCTTTAGATAGAAAAATTGAATCTTTTCTAAGAAAAGCTTATCTATGTTCAGGTAATCTTCTTAGACCTGCTATATCATTGGCTGATGTTGCTGCAGCTTCAACTTTTTGGTTGGAAACTCTAGCGCAACAAGTAACAAATCGTGATTCTCATGATATTATTATTCTTCTCCAGCATGCTAATAATTTCATCTGTGATGCCATTTTTGATATTATTAGAGTTGATGTTAGATTTATGTCTCTGGCTATCTTAGCCAGAAGAGCTTTATGGCTTAAGACTTGGAATGCTGATATGGCTTCTAAATCAACTCTACTTTCCATTTCTTTTCAGGGAAACAAATTATTTGGTTCTCAGTTGGATTCTATTATTTCAACTGTTACTGGTGGGAAAGGAACTTTTTTACCACAGGATAAAAAATCTAAAGGTAAAAACAGGGCTAACAATCGTTTTCGTTCCTTTCGTTTCAACAAAGAACAAAAGCCTGATCCTTCGTCCTCAGGAGCAGTTTCAGTTTGGAAACCATCTCCAGTCTGGAATAAATCCAAGCCTGCTAGAAAGGCAAAGCCTGCTTCTAAGTTCACATGAAGGTACGGCCCTCATTCCAGTTCAGCTGGTAGGGGGCAGGTTACGTTTTTTCAAAGAAATTTGGATCAAATCTGTTCACAATCTTTGGATTCAGAACATTGTTTCAGAAGGGTACAGAATTGGTTTCAAGATGAGACCTCCTGCAAAGAGATTTTTTCTTTCCCATGTCCCAGTAAATCCAGTGAAAGCTCAAGCATTTCTGAATTGTGTTTCAGATCTAGAGTTGGCTGGAGTAATTATGCCAGTTCCAGTTCCGGAACAGGGGATGGGGTTTTATTCAAATCTCTTCATTGTACCAAAGAAGGAGAATTCCTTCAGACCAGTTCTGGATCTAAAATTATTGAATCGTTATGTAAGGATACCAACGTTCAAGATGGTAACTGTAAGGACTATATTGCCTTTTGTTCAGCAAGGGAATTATATGTCCACAATAGATTTACAGGATGCATATCTGCATATTCCGATTCATCCAGATCATTATCAGTTCCTGAGATTCTCTTTTCTAGACAAGCATTACCAATTTGTGGCTCTACCGTTTGGCCTTGCTACAGCTCCAAGAATTTTCACAAAGATTCTCGGTGCCCTTCTGTCTGTAATCAGAGAACAGGGTATTGTGGTATTTCCTTATTTGGACGATATCTTGGTACTTGCTCCGTCTTTACATTTAGCAGAGTCTCATACGAATCGACTTGTGTTGTTTCTTCAAGATCATGGTTGGAGGATCAATTTACCAAAAAGTTCTTTGATTCCTCAAACAAGGGTAACCTTTCTGGGTTTCCAGATAGATTCAGTGTCCATGACTCTGTCTTTAACAGACAAGAGACGTCTAAAATTGATTACAGCTTGTCGAAACCTTCAGTCACAATCATTCCCTTCGGTAGCCTTATGCATGGAAATTCTAGGTCTTATGACTGCTGCATCGGACGCAATCCCCTTTGCTCGTTTTCACATGCGACCTCTTCAGCTCTGTATGCTGAACCAATGGTGCAGGGATTACACGAAGATATCTCAATTAATATCTTTAAAACCGATTGTTCGACACTCTCTAACGTGGTGGACAAATCACCATCGTTTAATTCAGGGGGCTTCTTTTGTTCTTCCGACCTGGACTGTAATTTCAACAGATGCAAGTCTCACAGGTTGGGGAGCTGTGTGGGGATCTCTGACGGCACAAGGAGTTTGGGAATCTCAGGAGGTGAGATTACCGATCAATATTTTGGAACTCCGTGCAATTTTCAGAGCTCTTCAGTTTTGGCCTCTTCTGAAGAGAGAATCGTTCATTTGTTTTCAGACAGACAATGTCACAACTGTGGCATACATCAATCATCAAGGAGGGACTCACAGTCCTCTGGCTATGAAAGAAGTATCTCGAATTTTGGTTTGGGCGGAATCCAGCTCCTGTCTAATCTCTGCGGTTCATATCCCAGGTGTAGACAATTGGGAAGCGGATTATCTCAGTCGCCAAACGTTGCATCCGGGCGAATGGTCTCTTCACCCAGAGGTATTTCTTCAGATTGTTCAATTGTGGGGGCTCCCAGAGATAGATCTGATGGCCTCTCATCTAAACAAGAAACTTCCCAGGTATCTGTCCAGATCCCGGGATCCTCAGGCGGAGGCAGTGGATGCATTATCACTTCCTTGGAAGTATCATCCTGCCTATATCTTTCCGCCTCTAGTTCTTCTTCCAAGAGTAATCTCCAAGATTCTGAGGGAATGCTCGTTTGTTCTGCTAATAGCTCCGGCATGGCCTCACAGGTTTTGGTATGCGGATCTTGTCCGGATGGCATCTTGCCAGCCATGGACTCTTCCGTTAAGACCAGACCTTCTGTCACAAGGTCCTTTTTTCCATCCGGATCTGAAATCCTTAAATTTAAAGGTATGGAGATTGAACGCTTGATTCTTGGTCATAGAGGTTTCTCTGACTCCGTGATTAATACTATGTTACAGGCTCGTAAATCTGTATCTCGAGAGATATATTATAGAGTCTGGAAGACTTATATTTCATGGTGTCTTTCTCATCATTTTTCTTGGCATTCTTTTAGAATACCGAGAATTTTACAATTTCTTCAGGATGGTTTGGATAAGGGTTTGTCCGCAAGTTCTTTGAAAGGACAAATCTCTGCTCTTTCTGTTCTTTTTCACAGAAAGATTGCTATTCTTCCTGATATTCATTGTTTTGTACAAGCTTTGGTTCGTATAAAACCTGTCATTAAGTCAATTTCTCCTCCTTGGAGTTTGAATTTGGTTCTGGGAGCTCTTCAAGCTCCTCCGTTTGAACCTATGCATTCATTGGACATTAAATTACTTTCTTGGAAAGTTTTGTTCCTTTTGGCCATCTCTTCTGCTAGAAGAGTTTCTGAATTATCTGCTCTTTCGTGTGAGTCTCCTTTTCTGATTTTTCATCAGGATAAGGCGGTGTTGCGAACTTCTTTTGAATTTTTACCTAAAGTTGTGAATTCCAACAACATTAGTAGAGAAATTGTGGTTCCTTCATTATGTCCTAATCCTAAGAATTCTAAGGAGAAATCATTGCATTCTTTGGATGTTGTTAGAGCTTTGAAATATTATGTTGAAGCTACGAAATCTTTCCGTAAGACTCTAGTCTATTTGTTATCTTTTCCGGTTCTAGGAAAGGCCAGAAAGCTTCTGCCATTTCTTTGGCATCTTGGTTGAAATCTTTAATTCATCTTGCCTATGTTGAGTCGGGTAAAACTCCGCCTCAAAGAATTACAGCTCATTCTACTAGGTCAGTATCTACTTCCTGGGCGTTTAGGAATGAAGCTTCGGTTGACCAGATCTGCAAAGCAGCAACTTGGTCTTCTTTGCATACTTTTACTAAATTCTACCATTTTGATGTATTTTCTTCTTCTGAAGCAGTTTTTGGTAGAAAAGTTCTTCAGGCAGCGGTTTCAGTTTGAATCTTCTGCTTATGTTTTTTGTTAAACTTTATTTTGGGTGTGGATTATTTTCAGCAGGAATTGGCTGTCTTTATTTTATCCCTCCCTCTCTAGTGACTCTTGTGTGGAAAGATCCACATCTTGGGTAGTCATTATCCCATACGTCACTAGCTCATGGACTCTTGTTAATTACATGAAAGAAAACATAATTTATGTAAGAACTTACCTGATAAATTCATTTCTTTCATATTAACAAGAGTCCATGAGGCCCACCCTTTTTTGTGGTGGTTATGATTTTTTTGTATAAAGCACAATTATTCCAATTCCTTATTTTATATGCTTCGCACTTTTTCTTATCACCCCACTTCTTGGCTATTCGTTAAACTGATTTGTGGGTGTGGTGAGGGGTGTATTTATAGGCATTTTAAGGTTTGGGAAACTTTGCCCCTCCTGGTAGGAATGTATATCCCATACGTCACTAGCTCATGGACTCTTGTTAATATGAAAGAAATGAATTTATCAGGTAAGTTCTTACATAAATTATGTTTTTGTTCAGCAAGGGTTCATCCTTCAACCAGCTACGTGTGTTATTACTGTCACTTCAGCGGCGTCCTTTTGGTTCGAAGAACTAGAAAGGTCGCTCCAGAAAGAGACTTCCTATGAAGAAGTCATGGACAGAATTCACGCATTAAAGTTCGCTAATTCCTTTATATTGGATGCCGCCTTTCAAATAACGATATTGGCGGCGAAAAACTCAGGTTTTGCTATAGTAGCGCGGAGGGCGCTTTGGCTAAAATCCTGGTCGGCAGATGTGTCGTCCAAGACTAAGTTACTGAATATTCCTTTCAAGGGTAAGACCCTTTTTGGGCCGGAATTGAAGGAAATTATTTCAGACATCACTGGGGGTAAGGGCCATGCCCTCCCACAGGATAGGCCTTTTAAGGCTAAGAACAAGTCTAATTTTCGTTCCTTTCGCAATTTCAGGAACGGACCGGCTAATAACTCCACTGCCGCTAGACAAGAAGGTAACGCGGCCCAGCCCAAACCCGCTTGGAAGCCCATGCAAGGCTGGAACAAGGGTAAACAAACCAAGAAACCTGCTGCTGCTACCAAGACAGCATGAAGGGGTAGCCCCCGATCTGGGACCGGATCTGGTAGGGGGCAGACTATCTCTCTTCGCTCAGGCTTGGGCAAGAGATGTTCTGGATCCCTGGGCACTAGAGATAGTCTCCAAGGGATACCTGTTAGAATTCAAGGGACTTCCTCCAAAGGGAAGGTTCCACCTGTCTCGCTTATCTTCAGACCAGATAAAGAAACAGGCATTCTTACATTGTGTAAGAGACCTATCAAAGATGGGAGTGATAAACCCAGTCCCCTCCGGGGAACAAGGTCTAGGTTTTTACTCAAACCTGTTTGTGGTTCCCAAAAAAGAGGGAACTTTCAGGCCAATTCTGGATTTAAAGATATTAAACAAGTTCCTCAGAGTTCCATCCTTCAAGATGGAAACCATTCGGACAATCTTACCGACAATCCAGCAGGGTCAATTTTTGACTACCGTGGATCTAAAGGATGCGTATCTGCATATCCCAATCCACAAATCTCATCATCAGTTCCTGAGGTTCGCCTTTCTGGACAAACATTACCAGTTTGTGGCTCTTCCATTCGGTTTAGCCACCGCTCCCAGAATTTTCACAAAGGTGCTAGGGTCCCTTCTAGCGGTCCTAAGGCCGAGGGGCATCGCTGTAGCACCTTATCTAGACGACATCCTAATCCAAGCGTCGTCCCTTTCCAAAGCGAGGGCTCATACAGACATTGTGTTGGCCTTTCTCAGATCTCACGGGTGGAAGGTGAACATAGAAAAAAGTTCACTGTCACCGTCCACAAGGGTTCCTTTTCTGGGAACAATAATAGATTCTGTGGAAATGAAGATCTTTCTCACAGAAGTCAGAAAGGCAAAGCTTCTAAAAGCTTGTCGAGTTCTTCATTCTATTCCTCAACCCTCCATAGCTCAATGCATGGAAGTAATAGGACTAATGGTCGCAGCAATGGATGTGGTTCCTTTTGCTCGAATTCATCTAAGACCATTACAGCTATGCATGCTCAATCAGTGGAATGGAGACTATACAGACTTGTCTCCCCAAATTCAAGTAGATCAGGTAACCAGGGACTCACTTCTCTGGTGGTTGACCCAGGATCACCTGTCTCAGGGAATGAGTTTCCGCAGACCGGAGTGGGTCATCGTCACGACCGACGCCAGCCTCTTGGGGTGGGGCGCGGTCTGGGACTCCCTGAAAGCTCAGGGCCTATGGTCGCGGGAAGAGTCGCTTCTCCCGATAAACATTTTGGAACTAAGAGCTATATTCAATGCGCTCCTGGCTTGGCCTCAGCTAGCGGAAGCCAGGTTCATAAGATTTCAGTCGGACAACATAACGACTGTTGCGTACATCAATCATCAGGGGGGAACAAAGAGTTCCCTAGCGATGAAGGAAGTAACCAAGATAATCCAATGGGCAGAGAATCACTCCTGCCATCTATCTGCTATTCACATCCCAGGAGTAGACAACTGGGAGGCGGACTATTTGAGTCGTCAGACTTTCCATCCGGGGGAGTGGGAACTCCATCCGGAGGTCTTTGCTCAGTTAACCCAATTATGGGGCATTCCAGACATGGATCTAATGGCGTCCCGTCAGAACTTCAAGATACCTTGCTACGGGTCCAGATCCAGGGATCCCAAGGCGACTCTAGTGGATGCATTAGTGGCGCCTTGGTCGTTCAACCTAGCATATGTGTTTCCACCGTTTCCTCTCCTTCCCAGGCTCATAGCCAGGATCAAACAGGAGAAGGCCTCTGTGATTCTGATAGCTCCTGCGTGGCCACGCAGGACTTGGTATGCAGACCTGGTGAATATGTCATCGGCTCCACCTTGGAAGCTACCTTTAAGACAGGATCTTCTAGTACAAGGTCCATTCGAACATCCAAATCTAGTTTCTCTGCAGCTGACTGCTTGGAAATTGAACGCTTGATTTTATCCAAGCGTGGGTTTTCAAATTCTGTGATAGATACTCTGGTCCAAGCCAGAAAACCTGTGACTAGAAAGATTTACCATAAAATATGGAAAAGATATATCTGTTGGTGTGAATCCAAAGGATTCTCCTGGAGTAAGATTAAAATTCCAAAGATTCTCTCCTTTCTCCAAGAAGGTTTGGATAAAGGGTTGTCAGCTAGTTCTCTAAAAGGACAGATTTCTGCGTTATCCGTCTTGTTGCACAAACGACTGGCAGCTTTGCCAGATGTACAAGCTTTTGTTCAGGCTTTGGTTAGAATCAAGCCTGTTTACAGACCCATGACTCCTCCTTGGAGTCTAAATTTAGTTCTTTCAGTTCTTCAAGGGGTTCCGTTTGAACCTTTAAATTCCATAGATATTAAGTTATTATCTTGGAAAGTTCTGTTTTTGGTTGCTATTTCTTCTGCTAGAAGAGTTTCTAAATTATCTGCTTTGCAGTGTAATCTACCATATCTGGTTTTTCATTCAGATAAGGTTGTTTTGCGTACTAAGCCTGGTTTTCTTCCAAAAGTTGTTTCCAACAAGAACATCAACCAGGAAATAGTTGTTCCTTCTTTGTGTCCGAATCCAGTTTCAAAGAAGGAACGTTTATTACACAATTTAGATGTTGTTCGTGCTTTAAAGTTCTATTTAGAAGCAACAAAAGATTTTAGACAAACCTCATCTTTGTTTGTCGTTTACTCTGGTAAGAGGAGAGGTCAAAAAGCTACTGCTACCTCTCTCTCTTTCTGGCTGAAAAGCATTATCCGCTTGGCTTATAAGACTGCCGGACGGCAGCCTCCTGACCGTATCACAGCTCACTCTACTAGGGCTGTGGCTTCCACATGGGCCTACAAGAACGAGGCTTCTGTTGACCAGATATGTAAGGCAGCAACTTGGTCTTCTCTGCACACTTTTGCCAAATTCTACAAATTTGATACTTTTGCTTCTTCGGAGGCTATTTTTGGGAGAAAGGTTTTGCAAGCCGTGGTGCCTTCCGTTTAGGTAACCTGATTTGCTCCCTCCCTTCATCCGTGTCCTAAAGCTTTGGTATTGGTTCCCACAAGTAATGGATGACGCTGTGGACTGGACACACCAATGTTGGAGAAAACAGAATTTATGCTTACCTGATAAATTACTTTCTCCAACGGTGTGTCCGGTCCACGGCCCGCCCTGGTTTTTTAATCAGCTTGAAAATTTTTTCTTTATACACTACAGTCACCACGGCACCCTATAGTTTCTCCTTTTTCTCCTAACCGTTGATCGAATGACTGGGGGGCGGAGCCAGAGGGGGAGCTATATGGACAGCTCTTGCTGTGTGCTCTCCTTGCCTTTCCCTGTGGGGGAGAATATTTCCCACAAGTAATGGATGACGCCGTGGACCGGACACACCGTTGGAGAAAGTAATTTATCAGGTAAGCATAAATTCTGTTTTTCAGGGAATTAAAAATGAACCGATGAAAGTATTTGGATACTACATATTATCTAGATGATTTGTTATGGGAGGCATTAGGATTTATTTTATGTAAACCTTTTTAAATTATTGTGAAGAATTAGAGAAGCCACAATAAGTGGTTTAGCAGAGGGGTATTGGATTAGCAGACAGCAAATGATTGAAGTAAAATGTTTACTACTCGAGTAGTAAAGAGGGTGAAAAGTGACAGTAATAATTATATCATGGAATTAAAATATAACCATAGAAATTGTGGTTTGATATTGGAATTGCTAGAACAAAGATATTTTAAATGTGGGTTTTGTTGTGGCTGTGGGCGACTGGATGAAATTTTGAATACAGTATGACAGGGGGATAACGACAAAAGAGATTTCAACCAAGACGGAATAAGATAACCAAAATAGTGCTTAAACATTGACAAATGTCCAGAGTGAAGCTAGGGACAACCCTGACTCCACCCACAGAATGCCAACCTCTCCTATAGCAGTAAACCTTATCCACTATTCCCCATGCCCCTGCCCCTCTATTTGCAGCTACACCCAAAAAACATCTGTAGTTATTGCTCACAAGTTCCCCTCCCCTCCGTGCCTGGAGTGTCTTAGGGGACAGGTAGGGAGATATTTATTATATAGGTAAAGGAAAGTATGTGTGCACTTTAGAACTACCTGTATTCCTGTATAAATTTGACGTAAAATATGAGGTGAATTCCATATGAAGGTTTTATAATGGATGCAGTCTGGTTAAAGAGGTCATTCACAAAGAAAAATATCAATTTGTCTTGCCTATAAAAAGAATATTTATCCATCTTGTGCAAAGTAAAAACATAAAACATTTTTTGTTACGTTTTCGACATGAAACCCAATTTTTTTTTATCCATCATGATTCATATAGAGCATGCAATTTTAAACAACTTTCTAATTTACTTCTATTAGCAAATTTCTCTTGTTAGGTGTATCCAGTCCACGGATCATCCATTACTTGTGGGATATTCTCCTTCCCAACAGGAAGTTGCAAGAGGATCACCCACAGCAGAGCTGCTATATAGCTCCTCCCCTAACTGTCATATCCAGTCATTCTCTTGCAATCTCTCAACATAGCTGGAGGTAGTAAGAGGAAAGTGGTAAAATATAGTTAGTTTCTTCTTCAATCAAAAGTTTATTGTTTTTAAATGGTACCGGAGTGTACTATTTTATCTCAGGCAGCATTTAGAATAAGAATCTGCCTGCGTTTTTCTATGATCTTAGCAGAAGTAACTAAGATCCACTGCTATTCTCACATATGTCTGAGGAGTGAGGTAACTTCAGAGGGAGAATGGCGTGCAGGGTATCCTGCAATAAGGTATGTGCAGTTAAGTTTTTCTAGGGATGGAATTTGCTAGAAAATGCTGCTGATACCGGATTAATGTAAGTTAAAGCCTAAATACAGTGATTTAATAGCGACTAGTATCAGGCTTGCTATCAGAGGTATATACTCTGATTAATGTGCAATATAAAACGTTTGCTGGCATGTTTAATCGTTTTTATATATGCTTTGGTGATAAAACTTATTGGGGCCTAGTTTTTTCCACATGGCTGGCTTTATTTTTGCCTAGAAACAGTTTCCTGAGGCTTTCCACTGTTATAGTATAAAAGTTACAGTTGGTGCAGTTAAAATTACAAACTGTGACATTCAGCTTCCCTCAGCAGTCCCCTGCATGCTATAGGACATCTCTGAAGGGCTCAAAAGGCTTCAAAAGTAGGAGCTGTGGCAGTTATGACTGTTTAAAAAACATATTTTTCGTTTTGTTAATCTGTTTTTTGTATTAAGGGGTTAATCATCCACTTGCAAGTGGGTGCAATGCTCTGCTAACTTGTTACATACACTGTAAAAATTTCGTTAGTTTAACTGCCTTTTTTCACTGTTATTTCAAATTTTGGCAAAATGTGTTTCTCTTAAAGGCACAGTAACGTTTTTTTATATTGCTTGTTAACTTGATTTAAAGTGTTTTCCAAGCTTGCTAGTCTCATTGCTAGTCTGTATAAACATGTCTGACATAGAGGAAACTCCTTGTTCATTATGTTTAAAAGCCATGGTGGAACCCCATAGGAGAATGTGTACTAAATGTATTGATTTAACTTTAAACAATAAAGATCAGCTGTTATCTTTAAAAGAATTATCACCAGAGGATTCTGACGAGGGGGAAGTTATGCCGACTAACTCTCCCCACGTGTCGGACCCTTTGACTCCCGCTCAAGGGACTCACGCTAAAATGGCGCCAAGTACATCAAAGACGCCCATAGCGATTACTTTGCAGGACATGGCGGCAATCATGGATAATACCCTGTCAGCGGTATTAGCCAGACTGCCTGAATTCAGAGGAAAGCGCGATAGCTATGGGATTAGACGTAATACAGAGCGCGCAGATGTTTTCAGGCCCATGTCTGATACTGCGTCACAATATGCAGAAGCTGAGGAAGAGCTTCAGTCTGTGGGTGACGTCTCAGACTCGGGGAAACCTGATTCAGATATGTCTACTTTTAAATTTTAAGCTTGAGAACCTCTGGGTGTTGCTTGGAGAGGTTTTAGCTGCTCTGAATGACTGTGACACAATTGCAGTGCCAGAGAAATTGTGTAGACTGGATAAATACTAAGCGGTGCCGGTGTGTACTGACGTTTTTCCAATACCTAAAAGGTTTACAGAAATTATTACTAAGGAGTGGGACAGACCCGGTGTGCCGTTTTCCCCCCTCCTATTTTTAGAAAAATGTTTCCAATAGACGCCACCACACGGGACTTATGGCAGACGGTCCCTAAGGTGGAGGGAGCAGTTTCTACTTTAGCAAAGCGTACCACTATCCCTGTCGAGGACAGTTGTGCTTTTTCAGATCCAATGGATAAAAAATTAGAAGGTTACCTTAAGAAAATGTTTATTCAACAAGGTTTTATCCTGCAGCCCCTTGCATGCATTGCTCCTGTCACTGCTGCTGCGGCGTTCTGATTTGAGTCTCTGGAAGAGGCCTTTCAGACAGCTACTCCATTGACTGAAATACTTGACAAGCTTAGAACACTTAAGCTAGCTAATTCTTTTGTTTCTGATGCCATTGTTCATTTGACTAAACTAACGGCTAAGAATTCTGGATTCGCCATCCAGGCGCGTAGGGCGCTATGGCTTAAATCTTGGTCTGCTGACGTGACTTCAAAGTCTAAATTACTTAACATTCCCTTCAAGGGGCAGACCCTATTCGGACCTGGTTTGAAGGAAATTATTGCTGACATTACTGGAGGTAAGGGTCATACCCTTCTTCAGGACAGGGCCAAATCAAAGGCCAAACAGTCTAATTTTCGTGCCTTTCGAAACTTCAAGGCAGGTGCAGCATCAACTTCCTCTGCTACAAAACAAGAGGGAACTTTTGCGCAATCCAAGCCGGCCTGGAAATCTAACCAGGCCTGGAGCAAAGGCAAGCAGGCCAGAAAGCCTGCTGCTGCCCCTAAGACAGCATGAAGGAACGGCCCCCTATCCGGCAACGGATCTAGTAGGGGGCAGACTTTCTCTCTTCGCGCAGGCGTATGCAAGAGATGTTCAGGATCCCTGGGCGTTGGAGATCATATCTCAGGGATATCTTCTGGACTTCAAAGCTTCCCCCCCACAAGGGAGATTTCACCTTTCGAGATTATCTGTAAACCAGATAAAGAAAGAGGCATTCTTACGCTGTGTGCAAGACCTCCTAATAATGGGAGTGATCCATCCAGTTCCACAGATGGAACAAGGACAGGGATTTTATTCAAATCTGTTTGTGGTTCCCAAAAAAGAGGGAACCTTCAGACCAATTTTGGATCTAAAGATCTTAAACAAATTCCTCAGAGTTCCATCGTTCAAAATGGAAAACATTCGGACAATCCTACCTATGATCCAGGAGGGTCAGTACATGACCACAGTGGATTTGAAGGATGCTTACCTTCACATACCGATTCACAAAGATCATCATCGGTTCCTAAGGTTTGCCTTTCTAGACAGGCATTACCAGTTTGTGGCTCTTCCCTTCGGGTTAGCTACAGCCCCAAGAATTTTTACAAAGGTTCTGGGGTCTCTTCTGGCGGTCCTAAGACCACGGGGCATAGCGGTGGCCCCTTATCTAGACGACATCCTGATACAGGCGTCAAACTTCCAAATTGCCAAATCTCATACGGACATAGTGTTGGCATTTCTGAGGTCGCATGGGTGGAAAGTGAGCGAGGGAAAGAGTTCTCTATCACCCCTCACAAGGGTTTCCTTCCTAGGAACTCTGATAGATTCTGTAGAAATGAAAATTTACCTGACGGTGTCCAGGTTATCAAAGCTTCTAAATTCCTGCCGTGTTCTTCACTACATTCCGCGCCCTTCGGTGGCTCAGTGCATGGAAGTAATCGGCTTAATGGTAGTGGCGATGGACATAGTGCCATTTGCGCGCCTACATCTCAGACCGCTGCAATTATGCATGCTCAGTCAGTGGAATGGAGATTACACAGATTTGTCCCCTCTGCTAAATCTGGATCAAGAGACCAGAGATTCTCTTCTCTGGTGGCTATCTCGGGTCCATCTGTCCAAAGGTATGACCTTTCGCAGGCCAGATTGGACAATTGTAACAACAGATGCCAGCCTTCTAGGTTGGGGTACAGTCTGGAATTCCCTGAAGGCTCAGTGATCGTGGACTCAGGAGGAGAAACTCCTCCCAATAAATATTCTGGAGTTAAGAGCAATATTCAATGCTCTTCTAGCTTGGCCTCAGTTAGCAACCCTGAGGTTCATCAGATTTCAGTCGGACAACATCACGACTGTGGCTTACATCAACCATCAAGGGGGGACCAGGAGCTCCCTAGTGATGTTAGAAGTTTCCAAGATAATTCGCTGGGCAGAGACTCACTCTTGCCATCTATCAGCGATCCATATCCCAGGTGTAGAGAACTGGGAGGCGGGTTTTCTAAGTCGTCAGACTTTTCATCCGGGGGAGTGGGAACTCCATCCGGAGGTGTTTGCTCAATTGGTTCATCGTTGGGGCACACCAGAATTGGATCTCATGGCGTCTCGCCAGAACACCAAGCTTCCTTGTTACGGATCCAGGTCCAGGGACCCAGAAGCGACGCTGATAGATGCTCTAGCAGCACCGTGGTTCTTCAACCTGGCTTATGTGTTTCCACCGTTTCCTCTGCTCCCTTGACTGATTGCCAAAATCAAACAGGAGAGAGCATCAGTGATCTTGATTGTGCCTGCGTGGCCATGCAGGACCCGGTATGCAGACCTGGTGGACATGTCATCCTTTCCACCTTGGTCTCTGCCTCTGAGACAAGACCTTCTACTACAAGGTCCTTTCAATCATCCAAATCTAATTTCTCTGAGACTGACTGCCTGGAGATTGAACGCTTGATTTTATCAAGGCGTGGCTTCTCCGAGTCAGTCATTGATACCTTAATACAGGCACGAAAGCCTGTAACCAGGAAAATCTACCATAAGATATGGCGCAAATATCTTCATTGGTGTGAATCCAAGAATTACTCATGGAGTAAGGTTAGGATTCCTAGGATATTGTCCTTTCTCCAAGAGGGTTTGGATAAAGGATTATCAGCTAGTTCTTTAAAGGGACAGATTCCTGCTCTGTCTATCCTTTTGCACAAGCGTCTGGCAGAGGTTCCAGACGTCCAGGCATTTTGTCAGGCTTTGGTTAGAATTAAGCCTGGTTTTAAACCTGTTGCTCCTCCATGGAGCTTAAACTTGGTTCTTAAGGTTCTTCAAGGAGTTCAGTTTGAACCCCTTCATTCCATTGATATCAAACTTATATCTTGGAAAGTTCTGTTTTTGATGGCTATTTCCTCGGCTCGTAGAGTCTCTGAGTTATCAGCTTTACAATGTGATTCTCCTTATCTGATTTTCCATACAGATAAAGTAATTCTGCGTACAAAACCTGGGTTTTTACCTAAGGTAGTTTCCAACAAGAATATTAATCAAGAGATTGTTGTTCCATCATTGTGTCCTAATCCTTCTTCAAAGAAGGACGTCTTTTACATAATTTGGACGTAGTCCGTGCTTTAAAGTTTTACTTACAAGCGACTAAAGATTTTCGTCAAACATCTTCCCTGTTTGTTGTTTACTCTGGACAGAGGAGAGGTCAAAAGGCTTCGGCAACCTCTTTCTTTTTGGCTTCGGAGCGTAATACTCTTAGCCTATGAGACTGCTGGACAGCAGCCCCCTGAAAGGATTACAGCTCATTCTACTAGAGCTGTGGCTTCCACCTGGGCCTTTAAAAATGAGGCTTCTGTTGAACAGATTTGCAAAGCGGCGACTTGGTCTTCGCTTCATACCTTTTCAAAATTTTACAAATTTGATACTTTTGCTTCTTCGGAGGCTATTTTTGGGAGAAAGCTTCTACAGGCAGTGGTCCCTTCCGTTTAAGTACCCGCCTTGTCCCTCCCTTCATCCGTGTACTTTAGCTTTGGTATTGGTATCCCACAAGTAATGGATGATCCGTGGACTGGATACACCTAACAAGAGAAAACATAATTTATGCTTACCTGATAAATTTATTTCTCTTGTGGTGTATCCAGTCCACGGCCCGCCCTGTCCTTTTAAGGCAGGTCTAAATTTTAAACTACAGTCACCACTGCACCCTATGGTTTCTCCTTTCTCGGCTAGTTTTGGTCGAATGACTGGATATGGCAGTTAGGGGAGGAGCTATATAGCAGCTCTGCTGTGGGTGATCCTCTTGCAACTTCCTGTTGGGAAGGAGAATATCCCACAAGTAATGGATGATCCGTGGACTGGATACACCACAAGATAAATAAATTTATCAGGTAAGCATAAATTATGTTTTTCTTTGTTCTCTTGGTATCTTTTATTGTAAATCACTGACATAAGCCCACATGTCTGGAGCACTATATGGCAGCAGTTTTGCAAGAATGTTATCCATTTGCAATGGCACTAGATGGCAGTACTGTTGTGGTTGTAGCACTCCAGACACCTACCTAGGTATCTCTTTAACAAAGAATAACATAGCATAGGAAAGAAGCAAATTTGATAATATAAGTCAATTGGAAACTACTTTAAAATTGTATGCTGTGTTTGAGTCAAAGAAGAAAATTATTCGGTTTCATATCCCTTAAATGCTTTTATTGTTTTTAGGGTTTTAATCGCTCAGGATTAATTTAGCGATCAAATGCAAATTAATGGGGCATGCCACCCGTTATCCAAAAGAGGATAATCTCCTCTTTCAAACAAGGGGCTTAATTTCCATCTAAATATATTTGGGGAGGGGGAGAAAGGGTCAGGAGGTAATCATTTGTCAGAGTGGTCAACTTCATTGCGGGGGGGAGCATTTACCCTTGGTTTTGAATGTAAACTCACCGGTTGTGCTTTTTGCCATATTATTGATCTCTCCAAATCATGGGGACTTTAATTCATAGTTTTTTCTTCTTCAAAATTTGAAATGGACAAATCAATTTTTTCTTATATTTTGGTCCGCGATTCCTCCGCCTGCCATTTTGGTCCCTCTTTCCTCGATTGATTGACGAGAGCTATTGCCAATCCATTGTTCCCCCGGGGGGTTAAGCCCCTTTCTCGCTACCTCATGAGCTTTTTCTGCGCATGCGTTAACCGATACTATCCACCTTCTGAAGCGATGCGCGTCCACACTCAAAGTATATGCAAGTGTAACGCATGCGCAGATCGAGTGGTTAACGCATGCGCAGAGTAATTTAATTGTCTATCGAACGCATGCGCATATTTTAAGGATCAGATTGCAACGCATGCGCATAGTAAGAGCTTCATCTGGTGCGCGCATTAGACATACAATTCTCCGAAACACAAAGTTGCGAGTAGGAGGAGTCCTGCTGCGAACGTATTGAATTTTGGTA
>NW_026512367.1:0-15000 GCF_027579735.1 Bombina bombina
CAGGAATTGGCTGTCTTTATTTTATCCCTCCCTCTCTAGTGACTCTTGCGTGGAAAGATCCACATCTTGGGTAATCATTATCCCATACGTCACTAGCTCATGGACTCTTGCTAATTACATGAAAGAAAACATAATTTATGTAAGAACTTACCTGATAAATTCATTTCTTTCATATTAGCAAGAGTCCATGAGGTCCGCCCTTTTTTGTATAAAGCACAATTATTCCAATTCCTTATTTTATATGCTTTCGCACTTTTTTCTTATCACCCCACTTCTTGGCTATTCGTTAAACTGAATTGTGGGTGTGGTGAGGGGTGTATTTATAGGCATTTTAAGGTTTGGGAAACTTTGCCCCTCCTGGTAGGAATGTATATCCCATACGTCACTAGCTCATGGACTCTTGCTAATATGAAAGAAATGAATTTATCAGGTAAGTTCTTACATAAATTATGTTTTAAATAGATTTCTCTTGTTAAGTGTATCCAGTCCACGGATCATCCATTACTTGTGGGATATTCTCCTTCCCAACAGGAAGTTGCAAGAGGATCACCCACAGCAGAGCTGCTATATAGCTCCTCCCCTCACTGCCATACCCAGTCATTCTCTTGCAACTCTCAACTAAGATGGAGGTCGTAAGAGGACTGTGGTGTTTTATACTATTTCTTCAATCAAAAGTTTGTTATTTTTAAATGGTACCGGAGTGTACTGTTTATCTCAGGCAGTATTTAGAAGAAGAATCTGCCTGCGTTTTCTATGATCTTAGCAGAACATATTCTGAGGAGTGAGGTAACTTCAGAGGGGGAATAGCGTGCAGGTTTTCCTGTAATAAGGTATGTGCAGTTAAAATATTTTTCTAGGGATGGAATTTGCTAGAAAATGCTGCTGATACCGAAGTAATGTAAGTAAAGCCTTAAATGCAGTGATAGCGACTGGTATCAGGCTTATTAATAGAGATACATACTCTTATAAAAGTGTATTTTAAAACGTTTGCTGGCATGTTTAATCATTTTTTACATATGTTTGGTGATAAAACTTATTGGGGCCTAGTTTTTTCCACATGGCTGGCTTGAATTTTGCCTAGAAACAGTTCCCTGAGGCTTCCCACTGTTGTAATATGAGTGGGAGGGGCCTATTTTAGCGTTTTTTTTGCACAGCAAAAATTACAGACACAGACATCCAGCTTCTTCCTGCATGATCCAGGACTTCTCTGAATGGCTCAAAAGTCGTTTTTGAGGGAGGTAAAAAGCCACAGTAGAGCTGTGGCAGTTGTTGTGACTGTTTAAAAAACGTTTTTGTCATTTGTTATTCCGTTTTTGGTATTAGGGGTTAATCATCCATTTGCAAGTGGGTGCAATGCTCTGCTAACTTATTACATACACTATAAAAATGTTGTTAGTGTAACTGCATTTTTTCACTGTTATTTCAAAATTTGGGTAAATTTGTGTTTCTTAAAGGCACAGTAACGTTTTTTATATTGCTTGTAAACTTGTTTTAAAGTGTTTTCCAAGCTTGCTAGTCTCATTGCTAGTCTGTTTAAACATGTCTGACACAGAGGAACCTACTTATTCATTATGTTTGAAAGCCATGGTGGTGCCCCATAGGAGAATGTGTACTAAATGTATTGATTTCACCTTTAACAGTAAAGATCAGTCTTTATCTATAAAAGAATTATCACCAGAGGGATCTGTCGAGGGGGAAGTTATGCCGACTAACTCTCCCCACGTGTCAGACCCTTCGCCTCCCGCTCAGGGGACGCACGCTTATATGGCGCCAATTACATCAGGGACGCCCATAGCGATTACCTTGCAGGACATGGCTGCAATCATGAATAATACCCTGTCAGAGGTATTATCTAGATTGCCTGAATTAAGAGGCAAGCACGATAGCTCTGGGGTTAGGAGAGATACAGAGCGCGCAAATGCTGTTAGAGCCATGTCTGATACTGCGTCACAGTATGCAGAACATGAGTACGGAGAGCTTCAGTCTGTGGGTGACATCTCTGACTCGGGGAAACCTGATTCAGAGATTTCTAATTTTAAATTTAAGCTTGAGAACCTCCGTGTATTGCTTGGGGAAGTATTAGCTGCTCTGAATGACTGTAACACAGTTGCAATTCCAGAGAAATTGTGTAGGCTGGATAGATACTATGCGGTGCCGGTGTGTACTGACGTTTTTCCTATACCTAAAAGGCTTACAGAAATTATTAGCAAGGAGTGGGATAGACCCGGTGTGCCCTTTTCCCCACCTCCTATATTTAGAAAAATGTTTCCAATAGACGCCACTACACGGGACTTATGGCAGACGGTCCGTAAGGTGGAGGGAGCAGTTTCTACTTTAGCAAAGCGTACCACTATCCCGGTTGAGGACAGTTGTGCTTTTTCAGATCCAATTTATAAAAAATTGGAGGGTTACCTTAAGAAAATGTTTATTCAACAAGGTTTTATTTTACAGCCCCTTGCATGCATTGCGCCTATCACTGCTGCGGCGGCATTCTGGTTTGAGGCCCTGGAAGAGGCCATCCAGACAGCTCCATTGACTGAAATTATTGACAAGCTTAGAACGCTTAAGCTAGCTAACTCATTTGTTTCTGATGCCATTGTTCATTTGACTAAACGAACGGCTAAGAATTCCGGATTCGCCATCCAGGCGCGTAGGGCGCTATGGCTTAAATCCTGGTCAGCTGACGTGACTTCAAAGTCTAAATTACTCAACATTCCTTTCAAGGGGCAGACCTTATTCGGGCCTGGCTTGAAGGAAATTATTGCTGACATTACTGGAGGCAAGGGTCATACCCTTCCTCAGGACAGGGCCAAATCAAAGGCCAAACAGTCTAATTTTCGTGCCTTTCGAAATTTCAAGGCAGGAGCAGCATCAACTTCCTCTGCTTCAAAACAAGAGGGAACTGTTGCTCATTCCAGACAGGCCTGGAAACCTAACCAGTCCTGGAACAAGGGCAAGCAGGCCAGAAAGCCTGCTGCTGCCCCCAAGACAGCATGAAGGAACGGCCCCCTATCCGGAAACGGATCTAGTGGGGGGCAGACTTTCTCTCTTCGCCCAGGCGTGGGCATGAGATGTTCAGGATCCCTGGGCGTTGGAGATCATATCTCAGGGATATCTTCTGGACTTCAAAGCTTCTCCTCCACAAGGGAGATTTCATCTTTCAAGGTTATCAGCAAAGCAGATAAAGAAAGAGGCATTCCTAATCTGTGTGCAAGACCTCCTAGTAATGGGAGTGATCCATCCAGTTCCGCGGACGGAACAAGGACAGGGATTTTATTCAAATCTGTTTGTGGTTCCCAAGAAAGAGGGAACCTTCAGACCAATCTTGGATCTAAAGATCTTAAATTCCTCAGAGTTCCATCATTCAAAATGGAAACTATTCGGACCATCCTACCCATGATCCAAGAGGGTCAGTACATGACCACAGTGGACTTAAAGGATGCCTACCTTCACATACCGATTCACAAAGATTATCATCGGTTCCTAAGGTTTGCCTTTCTAGACAGGCATTACCAATTTGTAGCTCTTCCCTTCGGGTTGGCCACTGCCCCGAGAATTTTTACAAAGGTTCTGGGCTCACTTCTGGAGGTTCTAAGACCGCGAGGCATAGCCGTGGCTCCGTATCTAGACGACATCCTGATACAGGCGTCAAGCTTTCAAATTGCTGGGGGCGGAGCCAACTTTAGAGCTGGTTAGACGTGTCTCGGTGCAGCTCCCGGCTCCAGGATCCTAAAACAAGGTTTTTTTCACACACTGCAACGTTTTTTTTTTTACCAACATTTATGTGAACAAACCTAAGAACTGATATATCACCGCTATGAGCCGTTAAGGGGCCGGTGAGACTACACCGAGGTATCACTACTATCCTACACTGTAAGGTTTGTAGGGCGGGAGCCGCCATTTTAAGGAGAACTCATTCTACTCGCAAGCCTCCAGCTGCCCATTGAGCTCACAGGAAGCTGAAAACATACTCATACTTAACGCTCCCTACCAAGCCCTAAACATGGAGGTTGCGTCCTATTTCTTGGAGGAGCTGAGATGTTTGCTTGAAAGTCACCACGCTGCTTTGGCTGACAGGCTTTACACGTCAGCTAACAATAACGGCATCTACCAACCTCAACAACCCGGCGCAACTGAGCCCATCTTGATAGAACATGGTGGGGATGATGTTTTGGGGCCCCGGTGCCTACCTCCTACTGCTAGTGTATCTGCAGAAGATCAGACCGTTAGCACTGGAAAGCCGCCAGCTCATTATGCCTGTGTGTCGGATGGAAGAGCAGAGAGTCCTACCAAAAGCCTAGAGGCTATACCTCCGGTTAGTGCAACCCCACACACACTGCCCAGACCAACTATGCTGCGCAGACTTGATTTCTTTAATATACAGGTGACTCCTGCCAGGACATATGGGAATGGCCTCGAGACTCTAGAGCTGCACAGTGCACATCCCGCTACAATGACAACGAACTTACATGTTCTCCTCCTTGCCTTAGAGTCTACACTACCAGCTCCGGTACAGATCTATACAACGCTCTTTACAATGTTTCTCCCCTTGAGTAAGTGGGACCCAGGTGACTACCCTTGCCGATCTGAACGGATCCCTGTCTCCCAATCAGGCCAGAAAGAGGGGGTTGGTTAAACTCACAGAGAAAGAAGTTTAATCCTCAGCTTAGACATAATCTGTGAGGAACTATGGACACTTAGATTTGCTGTGTACATTTACCACCCCACAACTTTGTTTGTTAGAAGCATGTTTTGTTTTAGACTTAAGTTGCTTCTCCGAAAATTTGTATGATCCCTGCCATGTCTAGCTTAATTGTATACATTCCCCAGCGAAAGGCTTTTCTTTATAGATATATTCTAAGGGGATAAGATACATTGCGCACACACAAAAAAAAAAAAAAAAAAAAAAAAAAAAAATAATAATAAAAAAAATGGTACATATATTTTTTGCTGCAATCTAGCTTGGGTGGTACTAATAATCACTGCATTCTCAGGTTATATTTGGGTTTCGTTTATATATATGTTTTTTCATCTGTTTAAGATGCATGTGAGCACTTAGAGTGTAACTGCCTCTGAATATCTAAAATGTGTGATTGGGACATATTGCTCATCTCCTCTTCACTACTTTAAGTGTCTATATCTTTAACTGTATTGTATGATTATGTACGTGCAGCAGTGAGTTTTACAGTAAGTGTGGAGCTACAATATTATATGTTTATAGACTACTACAAGCTGGTCCCTGGAAAATCTGTTTGTGCCCTGCTATGTTCTTTTTGTTTATATTGAGATTGCGGTAACATAACTCTGTATTATTTAGCTCTGGTAACTTAGGTTTATTTTACTTTCTAATTTTATATCACACATTGGTTTAATAGGTGTTTGATGCTTAACTTTTCTCATATTATATGCTTATTACTGCTAAAACAATAGGAGCTATTGCCCTCAGGAGTTTCTACACCTAGGTTCACAGGTTGTTGAGCTTTTGTAGTGATTTACATTTATGGTATAAGGGGACTGGAGACGCCCAGTTCAATGTGTTATGACACACTCTGGGATATCCTTCTTCAGACAACATTAGGCTGCTGCTATGGTCTTCCTTCAAATCTTAGTCTCCCTTTTCTAGTTTATAGTTCAATGAGCATATTCTTAAAGCACGACTCACTATATAATACTGCTAAAAGACTAAAACTAAAATCATGTCTGAATTCTTGCTGGGTATAGGGCCCATACCCAGAGGATCTGACTTAAGGCGACTGAGCTATAGAAATGCAGTTTTTCTTAGCGTGGCAGAATTGATGTGCTTGCATTTAGGATCTTAGTTTAGCCAGTCTTAAAAATAAAAATAGATATGGCAATCTTTAGCCCCTAAATAACTACTGTATCATCTGATTATAATCCTACTATTTTGTGCAGTTAATATATACCTGTGTTCATGGATATATACTTATAGGAGGGTAAGACGTGTATAGGATTATTTTATCTCTCGTCACCTAGCATAGCACCACTAGGTCAGTTTCTATAGGTTTTAATCCTCTACCCCATTTATATTGTTAAGAGCTCTGAACAGACTACCTATACAAGACCATCTTTTCTACAGATGTCGCTCGCAGCCAAATACTATTTTATTTAAAACATATCGCAATGCGTGCCAGCCTGTGTACATGATGCTCTCTAATTCTTTTTGGGTTCAAGCACAAGACATGCCATAATTCCTATATTCTAACTAGAACATTAGGCTATATTTCCCACGTATCTGAGCACCTATTGTGTTATAATACAGCAATATATATAGAGGTGACACCACTGTTAGACCTGTATAAATACTCCGGTTATACTTGTACCTTTACCAAAGTTGATGCCCTTGTTTGCTATATTTATGTTACAACTACTACATTTTTCTACAACATTCTTGCTCGATGGGTTAAAAGAGTTTTAGGGGAGTACTTGTTTCTAAAGAGTTACATTTATATTCCTTTGCACACTCTATATAACTAATCGATACTTAGGTAAAGAAGTCCAAACCATTAGATGAGAAATACTGGTGCTCCCCATTAAATACCTCAATCTTCTCAGATGGCTTCAAACTTTTGCCCCTCATTAGAACTTACATATCGTTACATGTAGCCTTTTATTTATGCATTTCGCATGTGTGCCTATGCGGACCGGCCCTGCGTGGCACTTGATGTGAATTGTAATTTTGATATGACTTTAGTAGTCTATATGCTTTTCCAGATATATGCATATATGTACTACCCTGCAATACTGTAACCAGCCTACTCAATACTTCAAGCACCTGCTGTCTATCATATGTGTTCACCTACCCTCCTTTTTATTCGTAACAAACCTTTAAGCCCGTCTGTTATCTATTCCTTTCATCTCATTATTATTACCACCTCCTCCCCCCCCACCACCATAAAGAACCTCCTTTAACAGGAGGGCTACCTACGCGGCTTAACTTTCCTATGCCGCACCTTCTTCATAGTTTTTTTTTTTCTCAGTAGCACCATATGTCTTTATTCCATAATAACCCTTAATGTTTCGCACCCTAACTATCTTCTTTAACTCAGTTTAAAAAAAGTATCCTAATCAGACATATATCCAACAGAGTCTAGTTTTACCATCATATTTCCTCTAGACATCATCTTAGAAGACAGGAGCCCAAAGGTGGCTTACTCTATTAAGTGAGGAAAATACTATAAAGCAGAAAATGAGGTTTCAGTTTTGCCTGTTACATATAAATATAGAGAGATTACTTTGGGTTTTCTCATGAACAGTTTTTACCTATATGTGACCATAGAATAGTTTCGAATCCCAAAATATTGTCATGGTTTGAAAGAATGTTTCTGAATGTTTATGTAACATGTTTATTTGATGTTGTTTTGTCAATAACCTCAATAAAAAACTTATTAAAAAAAAAAAAAAAAAAAAGCTTTCAAATTGCCAAGTCTCATACAGAGATAGTTCTGGCATTTCTGAGGTCGCATGGGTGGAAAGTGAACATGGAAGAGAGTTCTCTATCACCACTCACAAGAGTCTCCTTCCTAGGGACTCTTTTTTTATAGATTCTGTAGAGATGAAAATTTACCTGACGGAGTCCAGGTTATCAAAACTTCTAAATGCTTGCCGTGTCCTTCATTCCATTCCACGCCCGTCAGTGGCTCAGTGCATGGAAGTAATCGGCTTAATGGTAGCGGCAATGGACATAGTGCCATTTGCGCGCCTGCATCTCAGACCGCTGCAATTATGCATGCTAAGTCAGTGGAATGGGGATTACTCAGATTTGTCCCCTCTACTAAATCTGGATCAAGAGACCAGAGATTCTCTTCTCTGGTGGCTTTCTCGGGTCCATCTGTCCAAGGGTATGACCTTTCGCAGGCCAGATTGGACGATTGTAACAACAGATGCCAGCCTTCTAGGTTGGGGCGCAGTCTGGAACTCCCTGAAGGCTCAGGGATCGTGGACTCAGGAGGAGAAACTCCTCCCAATAAATATTCTGGAGTTAAGAGCAATATTCAATGCTCTTCTAGCTTGGCCTCAGTTAGCAACACTGAGGTTTATCAGATTTCAGTCGGACATCATCACGACTGTGGCTTACATCAACCATCAAGGGGGAACCAGGAGTTCCCTAGCGATGTTAGAAGTCTCAAAGATAATTCGCTGGGCAGAGTCTCACTCTTGTCACCTGTCAGCGATCCACATCCCAGGCGTAGAGAACTGGGAGGCGTATTTTCTAAGTCGTCAGACTTTTCATCCGGGGGAGTTGGAATTCCATCCGGAGGTGTTTGCTCAACTGGTCCATCGTTGGGGCAAACCAGAACTGGATCTCATGGCGTCTCGCCAGAACGCCAAGCTTCCTTGTTACAATCCAGGTCCAGGGACCCGGGAGCAACGCTGATAGATGCTCTAGCAGCTCCTTGGTTCTTCAACCTGGCCTATGTGTTTCCACCATTTCCTCTGCTCCCTCGACTGATTGCCAAAATCAAACAGGAGAGAGCATTGGTGATTCTGATAGCGCCTGCGTGGCCACGCAGGACCTGGTATGCAGAGATAGTGGACATGTCATCTCTTCCACCATGGACTCTGCCTCTGAGGCAGGACCTTTTAATACAAGGTCCTTTCAATCATCCAAATCTAATTTCTCTGAGACTGACCGCATGGAGATTGAACGCTTGATTCTATCAACGCGTGGCTTCTCCGAGTCAGTCATTGATACCTTAATACAGGCTCGGAAGCCTGTCACCAGGAAAATCTACCATAAGATATGGCGTAAATATCTTTATTGGTGTGAATCCAAGAGTTACTCATGGAGTAAGGTTAGGATTCCTAGGATGTTGTCCTTTCTCCAAGAGGGTTTGGACAAAGGCTTATCAGCTAGTTCTTTAAAAGGACAGATCTCTGCTCTGTCCTTTTGCACAAGCGTCTGGCAGAAGTTCCAGACGTCCAGGCATTTTGTCAGGCTTTGGTTAGGATTAAGCCTGTGTTTAAAACTGTTGCTCCCCCGTGGAGCTTAAACTTGGTTCTTAAAGTTCTTCAGGGAGTTCCGTTTGAACCCCTTCATTCCATTCATATTAAGCTTTTATCTTGTAAAGTTCTGTTTTTGATGGCTATTTCCTCGGCTCGAAGAGTCTCTGAGTTATCTGCCTTACATTGTGATTCTCCTTATCTGATTTTTCATTCAGACAAGGTAGTTCTGCGTACCAAACCTGGGTTTTTACCTAAGGTGGTTTCTAACAGGAATATCAATCAAGAGATTGTTGTTCCATCATTGTGTCCTAATCCTTCTTCAAAGAAGGAACGTCTTTTGCATAATCTGGACGTAGTCCGTGCCTTGAAGTTTTACTTACAGGCTACTAAAGATTTTCGTCAAACATCTGCCCTGTTTGTTGTTTACTCTGGACAGAGGAGAGGTCAAAAAGCTTCGGCAACCTCTCTCTCCTTTTGGCTTCGGAGCATAATACGCTTAGCCTATGAGACTGCTGGACAGCAGCCCCCTGAAAGGATTACAGCTCATTCTACTAGAGCTGTGGCTTCCACCTGGGCCTTTAAAAATGAGGCCTCTGTTGAACAGATTTGCAAGGCTGCGACTTGGTCTTCGCTTCACACCTTTTCAAAATTTTACAAATTTGACACTTTTGCTTCTTCGGAGGCTGTTTTTGGGAGAGGTTCTACAGGCAGTGGTTCCTTCCGTTTAAGTTCCTGTCTTGTCCCTCACATCATCCGTGTACTTTAGCTTTGGTATTGGTATCCCACAAGTAATGGATGATCCGTGGACTGGATACACTTAACAAGAGAAAACATAATTTATGCTTACCTGATAAATTTATTTCTCTTGTAGTGTATCCAGTCCACAGCCCGCCCTGTCCTTTTAAGGTAGGTCTAAATTTTAATTAAACTACAGTCACCACTGCACCCTATGGTTTCTCCTTTCTCGTCTTGTTTCGGTCGAATGACTGGATATGGCAGTGAGGGGAGGAGCTATATAGCAGCTCTGCTGTGGGTGATCCTCTTGGAACTTCCTTTTGGGAAGGAGAATATCCCACAAGTAATGGATGATCCGTGGACTGGATACACTACAAGAGAAATAAATTTATCAGGTAAGCATAAATTATGTTTTTTCCTCAATCATTTTATTAAAAATTAATCTGATTTAAATAAAATTTGGTTGGGCACATACGATATTCAGTTGCAGTTGTTGATATATTAGGGCTGAAAAGGACATGAAATGCAAAATTTTTCTTTTATGACTCCGATAAAGCTTGCGCTTTAAAACAACTTTCCAATTTATTTCTGTTACCTAATTTGCTTAGTTTTCTTTGTATACTTTGTGTAAAAGCATACCTAGGTAGGCCCAGGACTTGAGAGCCAGATGTTGATTAGATGCTGCACATATATGCTTCTTTTCATTGGCTTATTGATGTGTTCAGCTAGCTCCCAGTAGTGCATTGCTGCTCCTCCAACAAAAGATACCAAGAGAATTAAGCAATATTGATAATGGAAGTAAATTGGAAAGTTGTATTATAAACAATGCTCTATTTGAAATGAAAAAGAAAAAGTTTGGGATTTCATGTCCCTTGAAGTATCCTGCATTAACTTAATCAAATTCTAAGACTGAGGTGTATTTTTCACCCCTGATGTGTCCTAAATCTATGTAAATTACTTCATAAAGTGAAATAAATAAGCCTAGGAAGATATATGTGTGAGAGAACTGATGTTAGACATTTCTGGAATAGTCCTGGGCTGGTCAGAAAGCCCAAAGCCTGAGACCCCACCCTTTCTGAAGTAGAAAGTGACTCCTTCCCTGCACTTATTACTTTTTTTCTGTCCTTTAGACAGTATTGCTAGAGACATTCTCCTGACTTTGCCCTTCCTTCATTCAGTTTTATTTAACTTTCTGTTTTCATATTTTTGTGTGCATAGTTTATATTTCTTTTGCAAGATGTACCGAGTCCACGGTTTCATCCTTACTTGTGGGATATTGTTTTTCCTAACAGGAAGTAGCAAAGAGATCACCACAGCAGAGCTGTCTATATAGCTCCTCCCCCCTTATCTCCACCCCCCAGTCATTCTCTTTGCTGGCTCTAAGCTGGAAGGGTAAAGAGAAGAGGTGTTAAACTTGGACGTGGTTTGTGCTTTGAAGTTTTATTTGCAGGCAACCAAAGATTTTCGCCAATCATCTTCTTTGTTGTCTATGCTGGAAAGCGCAGAGGTCAAAAGGCTACGGCTACCTCTCTTTCCTTTTGGCTGAAAAGCATCATCCGTTTGGCTTATGAGACTGCTGGACAGCAGCCTCCTGAAAGAATTACAGCTCACTCCACTAGAGCGGTGGCTTCCACATGGGCTTTTAAAAATGATTCTTCTGTTGAACAGATTTGTAAGGCTGCGATTTGGTCTTCGCTTCATACCTTTTCAAAATTTTACAAATTTTATACTTTTGCTTCTTCTGAGGCTATTTTTGGGAGAAAGGTTTTGCAAGCAGTGGTGCCTTCCGTTTAGGTTCCTGTCTTGTCCCTCCCTTCATCCGTGTCCTAAAGCTTTGGTATTGGTATCCCACAAGTAAGGATTAAACTGTGGACTCGGTACATCTTGCAAAAGAAAACAAAATTTATGCTTACCTGATAAATGTCTTTCTTTTGCGATGTACCGAGTCCACGGCCCGCCCTGTCAAGATGGATATTTTTAATTGAAAACTTCAGTCACCTCTGCACCTTATAGTTTCTCCTTTTCTTCCTTGGCCTTCTGTCGAATGACTGGGGGGTGGAGTTAAGGGGGGGAGCTATATAGACAGCTCTGCTGTGGTGCCCTCTTTGCTACTTCATGTTAAGAAGGACAATATCCCACAAGTAAGGATGAAACCGTGGAATCGGTACATTGCAAAAGAAAGAAATTTATCAGGTAAGCATAAATTTTGTTTTTGTTAGTATTCCAGTTAGAATTCAGAAAGTATTCATACGTTTTCTACTTTTTTAATTTAGTGCCTAGTGGTATTACTGGCCAGCTGCACCTAGGATCATGTACATATAAGAATACATAGGTGTCTGAGGCTGGAGCAGCTTTGATTTTTTTCTTCATTTACTCTCATTGGCTGCTAGATGTGATTACGGTTTTGTTGTGTATTTAGGGCTATATACAAAATTCAGAGTTCTATAGCATAAGTATAAATACAGAAACATTTATTAATCAAGGAAAATTCCATCAAATTTACTTTTACTCATGCTAAACAGAAATATAGACTTGGCTACTATATAGCCATTTATTTATCGATGCCTCCTTATTTATTTATATAAATGTATTTGAAACTAGATATATAGATATATTATTTTGTATGTGTATATGTGGCTGGACTATTGGCCGACGCATAATAGTCTGACACACAAGTGGCTGTCAGATAACAGTCCGGCCACGAGATTACAAGAAGTGTGGGATGGGACCCATGATTAGGTTCCCAGAGGTGTTTGCGGCGCCGAGGCTCTGATTAGAACAGAGCACTCTGGAGGGTATCTGCCCTCAGCCGAACTCGGAACATGCTTTGGCATTCTGCCCGTCCTGCGGACAGAATGCTGTCGGCCAAATGTCCGTCTGCATTTTGTCAGAGATATATAGATATAGATATATATATATATATATATATATATATATATATATATATATATATATATATATATATGATATATATATATATATGATATATATATATATATATATATATATATATATGATATATATATATATATATATATATATATATATATATATATGATATATATATATATATATATATATATATATATATATATATATATATATATATATATATATATATGATATAAAAAGTCTACACACCCCTGTTAAAATGTCAGGTTTCTGTGATTTAAAAAAATGAGACAAAGCTAAATCATTTCCGAACTTTTTCCACCTTTAATGTGACCTATAAACTGTACAACTTGATTGAAAAACAAACTGAAACTTCTAGGTGGAGGGAAGAAAAACTAAAATAATATGGTTGCATACTGGGGATGTAGCTGTGTTTAGAATTGAGCAATCACATTTAAAATCATGTTAAATAGGAGTCAGTACACACCTGCCATCATTTAAAATGCCCCAAATAAAGTTCAGCTGTTCTAGTAGGTCTTTCCTGACATTTTCTTAGTCGCAACCTATAGCAAAAGCCATGGTTCGCAGAGAGCTTCCAAAGCATCAGAGGGATCTCATTATTAAAAGGTATCAGGAGAATGGTACAAAAGAATTTCCAAGGCATTAGATATACCATGGAACCACAGTTAAGACAGTCATCAAGTGGAGAAAATATGGGGCAACAGTGACATTACCAAGAACTGGATGTCCCTCCAAAATTGATGAACAGACGAGAAGAAAACTGGTCTGGGAGGCTACCAAGAGGCTTACAGCACCATTAAAGGAGCTGCAGGAATATCTGGCAAGTACTGGCTGTGTGGTGCATGTGACAACAATCGCCCGTATTCTTCATATGTCTGGACTATGGGGTCAAGTGGTAAGATGGAAGCCTTTTCTTACAAAAAAAAACATCCAAGCCCAGCTAAATTTTGCAAAAACACATCTGAAGTCTCCCAAAAGCATATCGCAAAAGGTGTTCTGGTTTGATGAAACCAAGATTAAACTTTTTGGCTATAATTCCAAAAGATTATGTTCGATGCAAAAACAACACTGCATATAACCAAAAGAACACCATACCCACAGTGAAGCATTTTGGTGGCAGCATCATGCTTTGGGTCTGTTTTTCTTCAGCTGGAACTGGGGCCTTAGTCAAGGTAGAGGGAATTATGAACAGTTCCAAATGCCAGACAATATTGGCACAAAACCTTCAGGCTTCTGCTAGAAAGCTGAACATGAAGAGGAACTTCATCTTTATGCATGACAACGCCCCAAAGCATACATCCAAATCAACAAAGGAATGGCTTCACCAGAAGAAGATTAAAGTTTTGTAATGGCCCAGTCAGAGGCCGGGCCTGAATCCAATCGAAAATCTGTGGGGTGATCTTAAGTGGGCTGTGCACAAGGGATGCCCTCACAATCTGAGAGATTTAGAGTGTTTTTGCAAAGAAGAGTGGACAAATCTTGCCAAGTCAAGATGTGCCATGCTGAAAAACTCATACCCAAAAAGACTGAGTGCTGTAATAAAATCAAAGGGTGCTTCAACAAAGTATTAGTTTAAGGGTGTGCACACTTATGCAACCATGTTATTTTAGTTTTTTATTTCTACTTTCCTCTACCTAAAATATTTTAGTTTGTTTTGCAATTGAGTTGTACAGTTTATAGGTCACATTAAAGGTGGAGAAAGTCCTGAAATGATTTATCTTTCTCTCATTTTTTTTACATCACAGAATCCACTGTGTATATATGTATGTGTATATGTATGTATATGTATGTGTATGTATATATATATATATATATATATATATATATATATATATATATATATATATACAAATTTTTGATGCAATATTGCGATTTTAATTGCGATTTTGTTAAAATATTTTTTTAAACATACATTTTGCATTAAGAAACAGCGTCTTGTTCCCTTTGCTGTTTGCACAGCAGACTAAATAGGCCCGAGAAAAGAGCCCCGCCAGTCCACCATCTTGTCTGTGCTTGCCTCAGGACTGAAGCAACAGACCATGAGGCAAGTAAAATGGCTGTGGTAGTCATATGTGCTGTGACACTTCTTGATCCGTCCCCCTGGAGGAGTGATCACTTTAAAGGGACAGTCTACACCAGAATTGTTATTCTTTAAAAAGATAGATAACCCCTTTATTACTTATTCCCTAGTTTTGCACAGCCAACACAGTTGTTATATAAATGCACTGTTTACCTCTGATTACCTTGTATCTAAGCCTCTGCAAACTGTCCCCTTATTTCAGTTATTTTGACAGACATCCTTTTTAGCCAATCAGAGCTGACTCACCTGAACTCCACGTGCATGAACACAGTGTTATCTATATGACACACATTAACTAACACCCTCTA
>NW_026512367.1:20000-24521 GCF_027579735.1 Bombina bombina
TTTGGCGCTTTTACTACGCATCAAATATTTCAGTCAGCAACTCATTGTATTCCCTGCATGATCCGGTTCATCTCTACAGAGCTCAGGGGTCTTCAAAACTTATTTTGAGGGAGGTAATTTCTCTCAGCAGAGCTGTGAGAATTATAGTTTGACTGAGATAAAAAAACATTTATTCTGTAATTTGTTTCCTGCTTTCAGAATTTGTTATCTTTGCTAATGGGATTAAACCTTTGCTAAAGTTGTGTTGTTTACAAGGATTGAGGCTATAACTGTTTCAATTTATTAATTTTCAACTGTCATAAATCTTCTGTGCTTCTTAAAGGCACAGTACGTTTTAATATTATTCTAATTGAATTGTATTTCCAAGTTGCAAGTTTATTTGCTAGTGTGTTAAACATGTCTGATTCAGAGGATGATACCTGTGTCATTTGTTGCAATGCCAAAGTGGAGCCCAATAGAAATTTATGTACTAACTGTATTGATGCTACTTTAAATAAAAGTCAATCTGTACAAATTGAACAAATTTCACCAAACAACGAGGGGAGAGTTATGCCGACTAACTCGCCTCACGTGTCAGTACCTACATCTCCCGCTCAGAGGGAGGTGCGTGATATTGTAGCGCCGAGTACATCTGGGCGGCCATTACAAATCACATTACAGGATATGGCTACTGTTATGACTGAGGTTTTGGCTAAATTACCAGAACTAAGAGGTAAGCGTGATCACTCTGGGGTGAGAACAGAGTGCGCTGATAATATTAGGGCCATGTCAGACACTGCGTCACAGGTGGCAGAACATGAGGACGGAGAACTTCATTCTGTGGGTGACGGTTCTGATCCAAACAGACTGGATTCAGATATTTCAAATTTTAAATTTAAACTGGAAAACCTCCGTGTATTACTAGGGGAGGTGTTAGCGGCTCTGAATGATTGTAACACAGTTGCAATACCAGAGAAAATGTGTAGGTTGGATAAATATTTTGCGGTACAGACGAGTACTGAGGTTTTTCCTATACCTAAGAGACTTACTGAAATTGTTACTAAGGAGTGGGATAGACCCGGTGTGCCGTTCTCACCCCCTCCGATATTTAGAAAAATGTTTCCAATAGACGCCACCACAAGGGACTTATGGCAAACGGTCCCTAAGGTGGAGGGAGCAGTTTCTACCTTAGCTAAGCGTACCACTATCCCGGTGGAGGATAGCTGTGCTTTTTCAGATCCAATGGATAAAAAGTTAGAGGGTTACCTTAAGAAAATGTTTGTTCAACAAGGTTTTATATTGCAACCCCTTGCATGCATTGCGCCGATCACGGCTGCAGCGGCATTCTGGATTGAGTCTCTGGAAGAGAACATTGGTTCAGCTACTCTGGACGACATTACGGACAGGCTTAGAGTCCTTAAACTAGCTAATTCATTCATTTCGGAGGCCGTAGTACATCTTACTAAACTTACGGCAAAAAATTCAGGATTCGCCATTCAGGCACGCAGGGCGCTGTGGCTAAAATCCTGGTCAGCTGATGTTACTTCTAAGTCTAAATTGCTTAATATACCTTTCAAAGGGCAGACCTTATTCGGGCCCGGGTTGAAAGAGATTATCGCTGACATTACAGGAGGTAAAGGCCATGCCCTGCCTCAGGACAAAGCCAAAGCCAAGACTAGACAGTCTAATTTTCGTTCCTTTCGTAATTTCAAAGCAGGAGCAGCATCAACTTCCTCTGCACCAAAACAGGAAGGAGCTGTTGCTCGCTACAGACAAGGCTGGAAACCTAACCAGTCCTGGAACAAGGGCAAGCAGACTAGGAAACCTGCTGCTGCCCCTAAAACAGCATGAATTGAGGGCCCCCGATCCGGGATCGGATCTAGTGGGGGGCAGACTTTCTCTCTTCGCCCAGGCTTGGGCAAGAGATGTTCAGGATCCCTGGGCGCTAGAGATAATATCTCAGGGATACCTACTGGACTTCAAATACTCTCCTCCAAGAGAGAGATTTCATCTGTCAAGATTGTCAACAATCCAGACAAAGAAAGAGGCGTTTCTACGCTGCGTACAAGAGCTCTTGTTAATGGGAGTAATACATCCAGTTCCACGATCGGAACAGGGACAGGGGTTTTACTCAAATCTGTTTGTGGTTCCCAAAAAAGAGGGAACTTTCAGACCAATCCTGGACTTAAAGATCCTAAACAAATTCCTAAGAGTTCCATCGTTCAAGATGGAGACTATTCGGACAATTTTACCTATGATCCAAGAGGGTCAGTACATGACCACTGTAGATTTAAAAGATGCTTACCTTCACATACCGATTCACAAAGATCATTATCGGTACCTAAGGTTTGCCTTCCTAGACAGGCATTACCAGTTTGTGGCTCTTCCATTCGGATTGGCTACAGCTCCAAGAATCTTCACAAAGGTTCTGGGTGCTCTTCTGGCGGTACTAAGACCGCGGGGAATCTCGGTAGCTCCATACCTAGACGACATTCTGATACAAGCTTCAAGCTTTCAAACTGCCAAGTCTCATACAGAGTTAGTGCTGGCATTTCTAAGGTCACATGGATGGAAGGTGAACGAAAAGAAAAGTTCACTCGTTCCACTCACAAGAGTTCCCTTCCTGGGGACTCTTATAGATTCTGTAGAAATGAAGATTTACCTGACAGAGGACAGGCTAACAAGACTTCAAAGTGCTTGCCGCACCCTTCATTCCATTCAACACCCGTCAGTGGCTCAATGCATGGAGGTAATCGGCTTAATGGTAGCGGCAATGGACATAGTACCCTTTGCACGCTTACACCTCAGACCACTGCAACTGTGCATGCTAAGTCAGTGGAATGGGGATTACTCAGACTTATCCCCTTCTCTGAATCTGGATCAAGAGACCAGAAATTCTCTTCTATGGTGGCTTTCTCGGCCACATCTGTCCAGGGGGATGCCATTCAGCAGACCAGACTGGACAATTGTAACAACAGACGCCAGCCTTCTAGGTTGGGGTGCCGTCTGGAATTCTCTGAAGGCTCAGGGACAATGGAGTCAGGAGGAGAGTCTCCTGCCAATAAACATTCTGGAATTGAGAGCAGTTCTCAATGCCCTCCTGGCTTGGCCCCAGTTGACAACTCGGGGGTTCATCAGGTTTCAGTCGGACAACATCACGACTGTAGCTTACATCAACCATCAGGGAGGGACAAGAAGCTCCCTAGCTATGATGGAAGTATCAAAGATAATTCGCTGGGCAGAGTCTCACTCTTGCCACCTGTCAGCAATCCACATCCCGGGAGTGGAGAACTGGGAGGCGGATTTCTTAAGTCGTCAGACTTTTCATCCGGGGGAGTGGGAACTTCATCCGGAGGTCTTTGCCCAAATACTTCGACGTTGGGGCAAACCAGAGATAGATCTCATGGCGTCTCGACAGAACGCCAAGCTTCCTCGTTACGGGTCCAGATCCAGGGATCCAGGAGCAGTCCTGATAGATGCTCTGACAGCACCTTGGGACTTCAGGATGGCTTACGTGTTTCCATCCTTCCCGTTGCTTCCTCGATTGATTGCCAGAATCAAACAAGAGAGAGCATCAGTGATTCTAATAGCACCTGCGTGGCCACGCAGGACTTGGTATGCAGACCTGGTGGACATGTCATCCTGTCCACCTTGGTCTCTACCTCTGAAACAGGACCTTCTGATACAGGGTCCCTTCAAACATCAAAATCTAACTTCTCTGAAGCTGACTGCTTGGAAATTGAACGCTTGATTTTATCAAGACGTGGGTTTTCTGAGTCAGTTATTGATACCTTAATACAGGCTAGGAAACCTGTTACCAGAAAGATTTACCATAAGATATGGCGTAAATACCTATATTGGTGTGAATCCAAAGGTTACTCTTGGAGTAAGGTTAGGATTCCTAGGATATTGTCTTTTCTACAAGAAGGTTTAGAAAAGGGTTTATCTGCTAGTTCATTAAAGGGACAGATCTCAGCTCTGTCCATTCTGTTACACAAACGTCTGTCAGAAGTTCATGACGTCCAGGCTTTTTGTCAGGCTTTGGCCAGGATTCTTCTCTGTTTGTCATTTACTCTGGGCAGAGGAGAGGTCAAAAAGCTTCCGCTACCTCTCTTTCTTTTTGGCTTCGTAGCATAATTCGTTTAGCTTATGAGACTGCTGGACAGCAGCCTCCTGAAAGAATTACAGCTCATTCTACTAGAGCTGTGGCTTCCACTTGGGCCTTCAAGAATGAGGCCTCTGTTGAACAGATTTGCAAGGCTGCAACTTGGTCTTCGCTTCATACTTTTTCCAAATTTTACAAATTTGACACTTTTGCTTCATCGGAGGCTATTTTTGGGAGAAAGGTTCTTCAGGCAGTGGTTCCTTCTGTATAAAGAGCCTGCCTATCCCTCCCGTCATCCGTGTACTTTTGCTTTGGTATTGGTATCCCAGAAGTAATGATGACCCGTGGACTGATCACACTTAACAGAAGAAAACATAATTTATGCTTACCTGATAAATTCCTTTCTTCTGTAGTGTGATCAGTCCACGGCCCGCCCT